>NC_061818.1:15475818-15587961 GCF_021462225.1 Girardinichthys multiradiatus
GGCTATCACCCCGAGATGTACTGTATGGTGGACGCAACCTGTCCTATGAGGTTGAGGTACACAGCAGGGGGCAGGTGAAACTGTACACTATGTGGTATTACACATCTCTGTTACCCCTATGTAAATGCTAGCTGCGTCTTTTCCCCTCGGGCACCCCACCATCATTTACAAAGATTTTGATGACCCCAGCAGCTACTTTGGCCTCATCAGAGCTGTGGTCTACCCACCACGTAACCTGTTGTTCCCTGTTTTACCTTACAGAACATCCCAAGGTAAACTGGTGTTTACTCTCTGTGGCACATGTGCTGAAATAAATAACTAGTCAGGTCCCTGCGGGCATAATGATGAGGACAGAGCTCTGACAGGTGTGTGGGTGAGTGTAGAGTTTTGTAAAGCGTTACAGTGTGGTTATAGCCTAGCTAAAATCACTGAAGTTTGGCATTTTGAGAAGACCGCGACACAATCTTTAAAGGTTACATTCACTGCTTTTTAAAGGGTAAGCAGGAGGCTTCAGGCTACCCTTCTGAAGCGGTGGGATGAGGAGAGAAGGTCAAAGTATGTCGCAGACTACAAACTTCACCAGGTGTATCCAATTAGACGCAGGCAAAATCGAGGTGAACCCTGCCAAAAGACAGGTAGCGAAACTGTGCTTAAACAGCTTTTGGGGAAAGTTTGTGCAGCGAAGTGATCTGTCTCAGACCACAGTCATCACTTACCCTGATGAGTTTTTCAGCTTCATGTTCTCGAGTAAATACAGGGTTAACTACTTCCATTTCTTCAACCCTGAAATGTGTGTAGTGCAGTGGAATTTCAGTAAACGTGTCATCTCTCCCCCAAGCAAGGTAAACAATGTGTTTATAGCAGCATTCACCACCGCTTATGCGCGTTTAAAACTTCTCAGCAGCATGGAGCAATTGCAGGACAGATTGATTTATATTGACACAGACAGTTTGATTTATGTGACAAAAAGTGGTGAAACTCCTTTGGAGCTTGGAAATTATCTGGGTGATCTTACTGGCGAGCTCGCGGGAGACAGCATTTCGGAGTTTGCATCAACAGGACCCGAGAGTTATGCATATCAAACCAAAAACCCGAAAAAGCTAGTGATACGTGCTAAGGGTATCACTCAGACGCATGAATGCAGCGAGAGGGTCAATTTTGACAGTATCAAAGGGCTGGTCGAGGGCTACTTACAGAGGTCAACTGAGGGTGTCATTGAAATCCCTCAGCACACGATCAGGAGGGATAAAAAGAGATTCCTCTTAAGAAATGCTGCATTTGTTAAAAGGTTTCGGTTGGTGTATGACAAGAGATGCCTTTTTTCTGACGGGACAACTCTGCCTTTCGGTTATTAGAGCATAAGAAGAAGAAGAAGAAGAAGAAAGATAAATAAAAATGTTGCAATCTGCCAATTTACAGGAGGTTGATTTGATCCTAGATTTAGAGCACCTTTCTCATGTATGATAATAGGACCCAGTGGTTGTGGAAAAACCTTTTTGTAAAAAGTGTTTTGCAGAACTGTAATCATGTCATGGATGTTGTTCCAGAAAATATTGTGTGGATTTACACATCTTTTCAACCCATGTATGCTGAATTGCAGAAGATGAATAAAAATATTACCTTTGTGGAAGGATTGCCTCATTCTTTTGAAGATGAAAACCTGTTTCCTCCTGATCAGAATCATCTGATTATTCTAGACGATGTTATTGCTCAAGCCTCAGATGATGAAAAACGTGATGAAGGTCTTTACCCAGTTTCGTCACCATCGTAATATGAGTGTTATGATGTTGACTCAGAATGTTTTTCATCAGGGAAAGTTCAGTCGCACTATTAGTTTGAACTGTAATTATATGGTGTTGTTTAAAAACCCGAGAGATAAACTCCAGCTGAATATACTGGCCCGCCAAATGTTTCCATCTCAAAAGGGTCTCTTCTTGGAGAGTTTTGAAAACGCAACGAGAGAAGCTCATGGATATTTAATCATCGATTTAACGCCTACCTGCCCAGAACATTTCAGATTGAGAACAGGCATAATTCCTCACCAGTGGCCTGCTGTGTATGTGCCCAGAACAAAGTAAGTCATCATGTCTGCACGTATAAAAAGGAATGTACCATTATTCAGAGCCTTGTTTGAGGCCACCCCGCAGAAGCGCAAAGATATTCTTGCACACTGCTCTCCCGACTTTCTTCAGGCTCTGTGCGAGATTGCTCTGAATATCCTAAAAGGTAACATTAAACTATCACCCTCTCAACACCAACAATTGAAGAAACAAAGAAATATCATCAGATTGTTGGGTGATAAAAGAACCGGGATAAAAACTAAACAGTTGGCTCTCAAAAGGCAACGAGGTGGTTTTATTCTCCCCATCTTAACGGCTCTTGCTCCCTTGATAGGTGATCTAGTGGGTGGTATAATCAGGAGATAATGTCTCTCAGAACATCGCAGAAGATGTTTCTCATTTCCCCTCATCAATTCAAGCGTCTGACCCAGTCAGACACGTCCATCAGACAGACGGCGGAGGAGAATTTGGATGCTGAAATGAGAGCAATAATAAATAAGCCCGGTTTGACTTCTTATGAAAAAATCAAGAAATATGATGCACTTTTCCAGAGGTATCTGACTCTACTCAAGCAAGGTGTGAAAGAAGAACAGCGGGTCAGTTTAACGCTGCAGCATGACACAGAGGTTCCTGAACATGAGCGGTCCAAAGAAAAACAAGGCCCAGGGCAGGACGAGGCCCCTAAGGATCAGGTTCTTACGGAAGTACTGAAAAGCCTTCCTAAACACAACCGTAAAAATGCCGAGTACATTTTGATGAAATTATCCGAAAGAAGTGAGAGTTGGACTTCGCGAGGTGAATTTGTATATAAAGGGAATGTTATAAAGGGGTCCCACATGATTGACTTGTTGAAAAATCTCATGCTTCCGTTTAAAAAATCTGGAGCATGGCTACCCCGAGGATGACCAGACTTTCTACACACCTTGTCAGAGGTAAACATCCCTATATCTTCAGTCATTAACCCTTATGCTCGTGAAGAATATAGACAGTTCAAACAGGGGGTACATCTATTGAAAATGGGGTTACACCCCCAGCATTAAGCAGAGAAGAACAAGAAGAAGAAGGCAGATAACTCATTCTCCCCATTGGTCGAGATCCGAGCTGGAAGATCCAAAAAATGCTGATGGGAAGTCAAAAAGTCTCTTCGTAAGACAACATTACCACCCCATGGATTACATTTTCACCATAAACCTGTAGCCTATTTCTTTTATTCAATAAAATATTTATTGATTATATTTTCAAGTCTAGCTTCGTTCTCTACTTCACACACTAACATATGATGTCATTACACAAATATTATATCATAAGAAAAAACAAACAATGAAAAAAAAAAAAAGACAATTTAAATTCCATAACAATCCATAAATATCTCCAAAGAGCATGTTCCGTGAGTATAAAATGTACAACTTTGATTAATGACACATTTCTGATATTTTTTCACAAAGTTAGATACCATTAATCATTCTTAATCACATCTCCGGTGTATTTCGACAACACTTGCTGCAGTGATAATCCGCACGCTCTATGACATAGATAAAAATGCAATGGTGACCGCACACAGTGGACAGAGTGTTTTGAAGCTGATTATTATGATACAATATTTTTGAGGATCTGTCTTCTAAAAATGTTACGATGCTTGACGGGTAGAACTCGAAATCCGGAGAGAATCCATAAGAGTCAAAAAAGCTGGATTGACCATTCTCATCCAATGTCAGAGCTAGCCAGTGTTCTCCAGGCATGTGTGAAGGATGTGTTCACAATAAAGTAGGCCGGCCCTGGGAATTTGTCAGCTAGCAGCGGCAGCTGGTCGCACGGCCACACACCGCAAAACAAATCTCCCAGCAGATGACGCATCAGGCTCTCAATTTCATGATTATTCATGTCTGATTAGATTAATAATAATCCACCAGCACACGCCTCTTTGAATCAATCTCTAAAATAGAATCATAACAAGCGAAGATGATCAGCGTGGTGGTATGAGGCAACGGGTTTCTGAAACGCATTTCCAATCTTAAATTCCCACTGGAAACTGGAGATAGAGCATCTGTGTCCTTGCCCGGGTTAAGATTAAATGTGAATAGAGAGTATCCTTGATTAAATTCCTGACGTGTTATACTCAGTGGAAGATCTTTTAGATGTCGTCCTGTAGCCGTAAACAAGTTGTAATACTCTCTCACTGAATGACCTTGGTTAAAATTGGGCTGGAAGGCTTTAGCTGGAATTTGTCTGCCATCCTTACACAAAGCTAAATATTCCATATCAAAATGATTAAAGTCAAACGGATTGAGATTGCGTGTTCCTGTAAAAGCATCATGATCCAGTAATGCAATCACCACATACTTGGGAAAGATGCCTAAGAAAAGATTCTCTTGGTTGCATACCCTTGAATTTTCAGTGATGGAATATGTTTTTACATTCACACGTGAAAGTGGATACAGAGCATTTGCTTTCATTAAAGCTGAAGCGTGCCCCAGTCGTACAGCTGGAGAGACAGTAACTTTTTTGATAAAAAGAGATGCTCCTAATATCCTGAGTTTGTAAGTGGAGTCTCTTGCGGCCATGAGACAAAAGGCATCGTTGGCTCTTGTAAGTTTAATTTTGACGTCAACAGAGTTTAAAAGAAGTCTTTCACAGAAAAATATGTCTGCATGCAGGGGGCCTCGGAGATGTACCTACCTGGAATTTGCCGTAAAGCCTGCTCTGCTGTTAAGACCTTGGTTAGGGCCGTTAGTTATAACAATAGAGTTCAGAGCACCTGCAGTGTCTTTATAAAAAAGACCAGAGCTAAACTGGGTTTTTAAAGAATCCTCAGAAAAGTTTAACAATGTCTCAATCATGGCTCTATATGGATGTGTAGCGCTGGATTGTGAAATCAATTGATCTCCGAGAGTGACGTCACACTGACTGAAGATGGTGTTTAACGGGTAGTTGATGAGCCCTACAGGTGCATCATCTGGCAGGTTTGTTCCATTCTCGTTAGTAATTTTCACTCTGAGATGCAACAGAGTATCGTTGAGATCCAGATACTTTTCTCCGTCTCCCGGAATGAAAAACTCGATCGGCCCTCCATCAGTGATTGCTGATAAAGGCTGGATCTCGGTGTAAATTTTATCTTCAATCGATAGCTGCGTCATCGGGGCAGAAAATAAGTCCAACTCTGCCAGCGTGCACTCTGATGATTTGTTATGTAAAAGAGCCATTATTTAAATATATCAAAACATGCGGATGACTTCCTTCCTCTTCGTTTGTCAGCTCCAACTGATCTCCTTTTTCGCGTTTGTCGTTGTTTTTTAACTGTCCTTAAACGATCACCAGGGGGTCTTGTTCTGGGTCTTTTGGATAAAACCATAATTCCTGAACCTTCTTGACCTTCGGTGCGTGTAAAACCACTCATTTTACTCACGGCTCTACCGATGACATCCGAAGCAATATTTGATGCAGCCGTTTTAAGATGGGGTTTTGCAATAGCAAATCCTTTTTTAACCAGAGGGGATACGAAGCGGAATAATTTTGAAAATAATGATCCGATTCCGCGTCCGTACATGACCGGGGCCCCATAAAACCCTGGCAGATTACCGCCTGATTGACTTACATAGTAATTTACAAAGCGATTTGGATCACGTCTCAGACTTAGCTGTGCCATGTTCTCTCTTGCCTGCTTGATGCAGTGTTGAAGGACCAGGGTAATATGAATGATAATCAATCAGTCTTAGAGGTTATATACATATCTCTGGAATAGTTTATACAAATAAAATTTATCTCAGGCTACGTTGTGATATCACCGGTTTGAAGTGTACTCTTACCATAGACGAAATTTACAGGAACATTTTGGTCCGATTTAATTTCTATATGGATATTTTCAATATGTCTTCTGGAAACTGGAAAGTAGTGGGCAGGGTTAAACGTCAGAGTAACCATATCACTGAAGTCGCCTTGTACTTTGACGGTCCGCAGTAAAGGCGCAAAAGTGTCGCCTACTATTTGTGGGCTGACCACGTCGCTGTAACAGTATAGGTGATAGAAACCAGCCTTTATATCTGCCGGAAAAGGAGCCAGTTTTGGTTCAGATACATGAATCCATTCCCCTGGTTTCACGCCCATCATATAAGCCAGAGTGTTGAAGAAGCGTATTTCATACGGACCGCTTGCTTGAAATGCGAATCTCTTTTGAACTTTGCTGAATTTAATGCGGATACCCGAGTTAATTTTTTTGAAAAACATTTCCATCTCTGTCTCGAGTTGAATAGCGCTGTTATAGTAGCCACTATATCCTTTGCGTATTGATCTCCACATCGCCAACCTTCCTCCATTCAAAGTAGGCATCATAATCCGGTAAATTATGCCATGTATGAGGGTATGAAATCTCTACTAATGCAACCATCCATTGGCCTTCTAAATCAATATGTTGAGCTAAATTTACACGGAAACTCGAACTGGTATTATTTTTAAACACTTCCATGCTAGCATTAGAGGGAAGGGTAATGTAAAAACCGTCATCCTCTGCCTTGCGTTCCCTGATGCTGTATGAATCATTAGGTTTTAGTACACACCTATTTTATACGTTTCGTAGTTCATCAAACTTGATCCAACTGTTGAATTTCTCAGGCCAATTTTTCCAGCATACAAAAACCTGTTTGACACCCTTGACTGTGCGTTGATTTAATATTTTTTCCACTTGATACATCTTGTCCTTAAACATTTTTACTTTTTGAAGTTCCTGAGCGTAAAAAGGTCCCTCAATTGGTTCTCCATCCAAATCTTTGAGTTTGTATACAGGAGGAGATCGGGGTATCCGCTCATACACTGTAAACACTTCATCTGTAAAACTCTGTTTGTATTTTTTGTCAAACACTCCACGGACCTTGGATATTCTGACAAGATCCCCTTGTTTAAACGTTGTCACTGAGTCCCTGCAATATCTGTTGGACTTGACATCGTACAGATTCTGAAACACTTGAAAGGCATTTTCTGAGGTCACTTTCATTGGGCTCATCTTAATGCTGGTGTGGTAGGTATGGTTGTAGCTTCTAGTTAAATTTTGCAGGACGTCAATGTACCGCCGGGTGTTGTTAGCTGTAAAATATCTCCACATCCTTGTTTTTAACGTACGGTTAAACCTCTCAACCACAGAGGCTTTTGCTTCACTTGCAAAATGTTCAATACCGTGTTTCTCCATTAAAAGCTTAAATTTCTTGTTAAAAAATTCTTTCCCTGCATCAGTCTGAAGTTTTTTGGGGACCTGACTTTCTTTAAAAACTGATTCAAAAGCCTTTAGCACCTCTGCAGCAGTTTTCCTCTTCAAAACACGTACATACTCCCTCTTTGAAAAGATGTCAATGACTGTTAATAAATAATTGTAACCGTCATTTTCCTTGGCCAGAGCTTGCATGTCACAGAGATTGGCTTGGAACTGTCTCAATGGTCTGGTGACAAAAACTCTGTTTCTCGGGAACTTTATTCTTGCAGGTTTATGTAGAGTATAGGTATCTTCTCCCGATAAAAAATCTTTAACTTTTTCAACCGCTACCTTCTTCCCTGTTTCATCTTGTATAACCCTCCTCAACCTTTCTAAACCCCCTAAACTTCCAGGATTTGATGGGTTGTAATATACATTTTTCATGATCCTTTTTTCAGACATCCCAGTTTTATGCTCACTCTGACGACTACTTGTTAAATAATGAATAAAACAAACACCTGAGGGTATATTTATACTTCTTTTTTTATTTTATACCCGTATTTAATAGAGAAACAGAAAAACAAAAACACATTCAGATAATAAAGATCAATTCAAACATTGCAATCTTTAAACCAAAACTGTTATATATGTATACCAGTAGAAAGCTGAGAGAGAATACAGAAAAGACAAAACAAGTCATCAATCATCTGAGATCGAATCGTAGCACTCTGAGACAGAGTTAAGCTGCTTGAGACAATCATTACCGCTCATCTTATCGTACATATCAGTGATTGCACTATGGAAGCCTTGTACCGATTTCAGTTCATATAAAACCGTCTCAGCAATCGTTTTCACTCTGAAGTCATCTGCTTGTATGCGTCGAAGTGTCAGAAGTTTCCGAATAGCAGGAAGGAGCTTGGGGTTTACGAGTCGTCGCACGATGCGTTGAAAGTTGACTTGGTAATACTCCTCCTCCAATATCTCCAGGCACTGATGCTGTCGTTGGCTCGGGTGGTTCGTAATGCACCCATAACAAGTTTCTTTGACATAGTTCAAACAGGTTATGTTGAATAAATGAAGTATTGCTGTTTTCACCGTATTGATGAGAGCGCTTGAGATCCAGCCGTCAATTTCATCACCCTGATTACTCTCCTCCTCCTCTGGTGAAGGCTGAGGGGCAGGTATCGGGTCTGGAGTTGGTGGGGAGGGTGAGTAGCTGATGGTTGCCTTGTCCTCCACGATCACCCTCTTGTCTTCAGGTTGGATATCTGTGTGTACAGACTCAGCCACGCATAGTGGTGAATAGAGGCCGGGTGAAGGCGGATGATACGATCTGAGGTTGTATCCTGTCGGTGTCCCTGAACTGAATAGGGACTCAAAGAGCTGCGACGATGAGGCGACTGGTGAGTAGAGGTCTGGAGAAGGTGGATGATATGGCCTGGTGTTGAAGCTTTTCTCATCATGATCAGGAGAGAAGACGGTCTCTTCTTACTGGCTGTAGAGGTCCCAGTATGGTGTTTTCCCGTACGCTCCATACATTCTCAAGGTCTGCCGCCCGCCGTTATGAAGAAGAAGAGTCTGTGAGCTCGCAGTTAGACCCTGATATATAGCGCAGGAAGGTGGGAGGGTCCTCAAGAAGGGGAGTGGGTCCTCAAAAGAGGGTGGGCTTTAGATCCACAACAGGGAACGTCGGGATTCTTTTCACTGACATAACATCAATCCAGCAGCGTGAGTTTTCGAAAAGGTTGGAAAGACGCTGTCCAATTTCATTCATCTTCTCAGCCCAAGCATCATACGGTAGAGCCAGCACAGTCTTGAATACACCGCAGTTCTGATTTAATGCCTCCAACAAAACAGATCTGAGGGGGTCATCTGGTTATTCTTGCGTTCGCTTGCCTGAAAAGACCAGCGGCCATTTGCTGTGGTTTTTGACCCCCACACTGCACTAAAGAGAGGTTCTCTCGCAGCTATTTCGACATCAGAAGGACACATTCTCATCCTTTTTGCTGGTCGAGGAGAGCTTTCATCTTCATCCTCCCTTTCGTACACTGAGACTTATTCAGGGTTATCGTTAAGGTGTGGGATTGCCAGCCGTAACACAGCCCAGTCGTTGTGGGTGAGAGTACACAGAGCCAATGATTCATTAAATACCTCGTCTTGATCCAATTGATACAGGCAGAGCTCTCCTATTTCGTACATGAAAATATACCCCCAGCTACCGCTCAGTCCATATGGTTCCAAAGACCACTCTTCCTGCAGAGTGTCGAACGGAGGCCTTTGTACCTTGCATAGGTAATATGTTGATTTCTTTGGGGCATCCATTTCACGGCGCGTATGCCTGTAGACGGTTACTGGGGTTTCACACAGAAGAGATGTACGTCTTAGCTGACCTGAGGCCTGTTTTATCAGGGGTTAAAACCAGTCTGCAATATCGCATAGACTTGTGAAAACATATGCTTAGAAATATATATATATATATATTTATTTTTTTATTTTTTTATTTTTATTTTTTTCACTTACTCTCCTCTTCCGGAGCTGTTAATTTTTCCGGCGCACGGTCAGGGGACTGTGGCGCATGAATGGCTTCGCCCTCTATTTCATGTTTAGCTGGGATCGGATTGTCTTTTTTAAAGACAAGTTTCCGTCTCAACTTTGATTTTTTCGGAGGCAGACGGTTACAAACGCTGACCTCTCTTGTTAAATCTGTAAGTAGAATTTATCTCATTTATTTTTTAAATCACAAAATAGCATTCACCAGTTGACTAAACTAGATGTTGTTGTTGCAGTTAATAATTACCATAGTCAGACTGTGTAAAAACGATACCATCCAGCTCATCACTTGTGGGTTCTAAAGAATATAAGTTAAACATTATTATTATCCAACGAGCATTCACAAGCACTTAAAGAATTCTTAAAGATGAATACTTACTACTGAAGATTGCATTGTATCTTTCGATAGAAGCAGAATGTTCACCTTCTTCGTTTCCTGAAATATTTTCCGACATTTTTTTTTCAGCTTCTCCTTACAAGTGTTCTAAAATATTTCAGTGTAATTGGTTAAAAATAAACTTTTAGTTACCAGATTTGAAGCCGATCTCCCAGTAAAGATTGCGCTGTATCTCTCGATAGAACCAGGGATGACTGACTGCTCCACCTTCAGCGCGCTTAGTTATGCCCCTTGGCCATACCCCCCCGAGACACCTCAGCAACAGCGCAGACGCGTTAATTCATTAAACAGTGGATGTGTATTGTCAGACAATGCTCCAGACTTATAGCCAGGAAAATGCCATTTTCCTCTTGATTACTTTTGTCTACAGTTGGTGTGAAGACTGTCTGAGACAAGTTGTCTGCTTTAATTCAATAAACAGTGACATGTCTGAGGATTTTATAACCTTTATTTTTTCTTTTTTCAGTTTCTTGTTACGTTTTACATAGACATACTGGTTACAACCTCTGGCTCCCACGTGGAATGAGGAGAAAACTGTTTTCTCTAAATCATCAAGATCTCTAAGATGAAAAAAAAGAAAAGCTTAAGGTAAGTAAAATTATCATCCATTTTACCAAATGGAGTCTCTCATGATTCCAAACAAAGTCTTTTAGCTGTAGAATCCATTTCTAATTTGGAAACAGGATGCTGAGCACTCATAACATTTTTTTTTTTCAGTTAATTGGTTTCTCTGTTTTAGATCATCTCTACAACAGAAGCCAATTCATCCTTCTTTTCTAAATAGCATCTAAATAACCCCCTGTGTTAAAACAAAATGAATTTACAATCTGTTAGGTTCTCTCTTCTTATCAGAATTTCGTGTGATGTGCCTGCATTAAATTGAGTGACCTTTTAAAGTGGAGAAACTACATGTTTTGTTTTTAGATGTAAAAAACATCTAAAAAACATACAATTAGAAAGATTCGCTTCCTTGTAATGACAACTTCCGGTTAATGACAACATCCGATTAATGATGATATCCGGCTAATGACAACATCCGATTAATGATGATATCCGGTTAATGACAACATTCGATTAATGATGATATCCGGTTACGTCACAGGAAGGCCCAGCCACCGGAAGTCCCGCCCTAGGATGTCCCAGCCACCGGAAGTCCCGCCCACCTGTCAAAATTTTCACACCTCGTTTGATTGAAGGATGTCCTTTATGTCTCTCACACGTCGAACCTTGAGGCAGATGGGCTACAGCAGCAGAAGACCACACCGGGTGCCACTCCTGTCAGCTAAGAACAGGAAACTGAGGTTACAATTCACACAGGCTCACCAAAATTGGACAATAGAAGATTGGAAAAACATTGCCTGGTCTGATGAGTTTCGATTTCTGCTGCGACATTCAGATGGCAGGGTCAGAATTTGGCGTCAACAACATGAAAGCATGGATCCATCCTGCCTTGTATCAATGGTTCAGGCTGGTGGTGGTGGTGTAATGGTATGGGGGATATTTTCTTGGCACACTTTGGGCCCCTTAGTACTGTTAGGAATAACCTTTATTAATATGCTTATAGCTGTTTTTCCCATTTATACCATAGTGAAGTAAAGTATAAGTTCTAATGTTTCCCTTTTGTTACAATATGATAAGAATGCTCATAGACATACAGTACAAGGATAAATGGCCCAAGGTTTGTCATAAAATGACCCAAAGCTGGGGCACTGGGGTTGATAGTGGAGCAACCAGTATAACTGGGTTGATTAAAAAGCTACAGCACACTTAGATTAAGTATGGACACCCGCTACTACACAATCTAACAGATAGACACCACAATGGTGACACATAGTCTACTGATAATCACTGAGGGAGGGAACATCCATTGCATTGGAGTGCCTGATATAAAACTACATGTGACCTTCTATAGAGGCTCTTCGTCATGCTCTAATAGACGGCGACGGTGCAAGACGGGAGCCTCAGCGCAGATCTCTGTAATCATTCCTCTGCCTTAACTTAGATTAAAAGAGCTAAAAGTTAGAAACTGGTTGAGAGTCGTTCCTTTAAGAGTCATTAGATACAGTATGTGATCGCTTCTGGGGTTCCAAGGACCGGAACGGCTCTGAGGTGTCTGACCGCCAACAGGGTGCGGTAGCTCGGACACATTGGTGTTCCCGAGGCGGAAACCACTTTTGGATAGGATAGGGATGCCACGGAAAGACAACACATCACAGCAGCGGCCGTAAACAGGTAAAGAGATACCTATTAAAAATCTCCAGTGTTTTTCCTGTAAAAACACTCTGGGTGTGTTGTTAGTCCTGAGTGAGCTGTTTTTGTAATTCTTGGAGGCAGAGAAATGGTTCAGAATAATTGTTGCGAACGTGTTAAACCATAAGGCGTGTATATAAGCGGTGCGACTCTAACAGTGGTAGTCCGGGAAGAACTGTACACTCTTCTAAAAGAAACTAGAGACTAAGGGAGAAGGTTTGAATTTTCTTTATTGTATGCGAGGGAATATCGGGTTCCCTCGCACACAATATAAAAGTGAACTCCCTGAATGAGGCACGCTAATACTCGGGTTGGGGTTTGTTGGGTCCCGACCGTTCCATAAGAAGGGTCAAAAGATACTACCGAGGGGAAGTGTATGGGTTTAAATGGCCTCCCTGATCTTCTTAAAAGATCTCAAAACTGCCCACTCCTTTGATCGTAAAGCACGCAGGTGGTGCGCAAACTTGGGTAAGGTTTGTAGGGTCCTGGACCTCGTTAAAGAAGTCCAAAAGATACTGCCGAGGGGAAGTCTTCCTTGTGACTAACCAGCTGTGAAGAAAAGAAAAAAGAAATAAAAAGAAAAAAATATATATATATATATATACAAAAGATGTAACATCAACTGTCCAGTATGGATGTGCGAGAGTCGATAACAGTGAGCAGACGGAAGTGAAGGGGGACACATTAAGACTGATGGACTTTGACTGCTACATGCTGAGCTAACAGGCTAAGCTAACAGACCCTAGCTCACTGAATAAACTGTGGTGAATAAGCTTTGGTGTCTGAGAGATAACGGAATAAGCTCACATGTGGACCAGGGAACGGTGCTGTACCGCCTGGTTGGCCAGAGTGTGTGAAAGTGTGTGTGAAGTGAGCAAATGACTGAAAGAATCACTAGAAAATTAGCTCCTTGCTTGTCCTGTAGGAGTAGGCTTGGAGACAGGGAGGATAAATATATTAGCAAGTTTCAACCACAAAAATGCTTTAACAAGTTAAAACAACAGTTTGATGGAGTTTGTTAAGGTCCCAGAAATAATTGTCAAATCACCAGAAAAGGGTAAGAAATCATTTTTAACCATTAAGTAACGCAAAGTGGTTCCACTCTAAAATGTTGTATTTAAAGGGTAATCTAACTTTTCATGTGGCCAATGTTCGTCCATTTTGTTTGTCTGTTTTTGTGAAATGAGTGTCTGTTTCATGTTATGTAAAAAGTAGGGTATATGTGGTAGGATACATTTAATTTAAATTGTTTTCTGGTATGAAACTAATTGGAATTTTGAGTTTTTAGGTCTTGGGAAGCAGTCCTGACCATGGACCGCCTGCTTAAAAGGTAAAAACATTTTAAACTGTCTGACGCTCAGTGTTAGTTATTAAATAAGGTATCACAATAATAATTAGAGGCTACAAGAGCAGGTCTGATCCAACAGTAGCATAATAATATTAGGTCAGTTCTTTATGATAACACGAAAGGAAGTTCCAGAAAGGGACAATCTCTCCCCTCAAAACATGATTTTAACAGATGGTTTGACTTTTTCCAGTCAGTTTCAGAATGATCAAATTAGACTCAAATTTAACAGAATTACTGGACTGGACTGAAATGGAGAAAACTTGAGTTAACTGAAACAAACTTTAGTTACTTGAAATAAATACAAAGTGTAATTTATAGCTGACTGAAACTTTATGGTGTGTTTATAAAACTAGGTAAGACAAACTAAGATTATAAGACATAACATGCCCTTCGTTTCTGTGTTCATCAATTTCGTTAAGCCTTCCAAACGGATGAGAAGTGAGTTTTTTCCACAGGACTCAGTTACAGTTAAATGTAATTGAACCAGATTTTAAAAATAATAGCTATGGGTCAGATTTAATACTTACATTCAAAATTCAATGAACACAATACTCTGACCCTTTTTGATGCCTACACTACACATAAGAAGAGACCAATCAAGGTATGGAAAGAGATTAAAATAAGCACTAGAACTAATGGAATTAGCACTTCGCATTATTAGAATAATAGCAACTAATAAAAACTAGTGACCTCGTTCTTAAATATAATAAGGACTTACTGCATTAGAAAATATAGATAGATCTAAATAAAGCTAAATTAAAATAGATAATTCAGAGCTGTTATAATCTTGCTGACGAATACCACAAAAATTGTTATGGAACCAGATGATTAAAAGAGAGCAGCTTTATCATGGCCAAACAGAAATATTTGCAGGGAAGATCCAATGTCCTTCAACCTGATTTTGACTTTATTTAACCCTATCATGACACAATACCAGTAGTTATTAAAATCTTGGGTGACACATATTATGTATGGAAAGACATTAAAGGTATAATTGGCAGCACTGATACCTGATTATTTCAAGGGTAGTAACCCCTTGAGATGCACCATCTCATTTTTGACAAGGTCCTTGCAGAACAGAAGATAAACAACAGTTCTGGATTAAATCAATCGATATATCTGTAAAATATTTTATCAGGGGTTAAAACAAGTCTGCAATATCGCATAGACTTGTGAAAACATATGCTTAGAAATATATATATATATATATATATATTTTTTTTTTTTTTTTTTTTTACTTACTCTCCTCTTCCGGAGCTGTTAATTTTTCCGGCGCACGGTCAGGGGACTGTGGCTCATGAATGGCTTCGCCCTCTATTTCATGTTTAGCTGGGATCGGATTGTCTTTTTTAAAGACAAGTTTCCGTCTCAACTTTGATTTTTTCGGAGGCAGACGGTAACAAACGCTGACCTCTCTTGTTAAATCTGTAAGTAGAATTTATCTCATTTATTTTTTAAATCACAAAATAGCATTCACCAGTTGACTAAACTAGATGTTGTTGTTGCAGTTAATAATTACCATAGTCAGACTGTGTAAAAACGATACCATCCAGCTCATCACTTGTGGGTTCTAAAGAATATAAGTTAAATATTATTATTATCCAACGAGCATTCACAAGCACTTAAAGAATTCTTAAAGATGAATACTTACTACTGAAGATTGCATTGTATCTTTCGATAGAAGCAGAATGTTCACCTTCTTCGTTTCCTGAAATATTTTCCGACATTTTTTTTTCAGCTTCTCCTTACAAGTGTTCTAAAATATTTCAGTGTAACTGGTTAAAAATAAACTTTTAGTTACCAGATTTGAAGCCGATCTCCCAGTAAAGATTGCGCTGTATCTCTCGATAGAACCAGGGATGACTGACTGCTCCACCTTCAGCGCGCTTAGTTATGCCCCTTGGCCATACCTGCATTAGAAAATATAGATAGATCTAAATAAAGCTAAATTAAAATAGATAATTTGGAGCTGTTATAATCTTGCTGACGAATACCACAAAAATTGTTATGGAACCAGATGATTAAAAGAGAGCAGCTTTATCATGGCCAAACAGAAATATTTGCAGGGAAGATCCAATGTCCTTCAACCTGATTTTGACTTTATTTAACCCTAACTATCATGACACAATACCAGTAGTTATTAAAATCTTGGGTGACACATATTATGTATGGAAAGAAATTAAAGGTATAATTGGCAGCACTGATACCTGATTATTTCAAGGGTAGTAACCCCTTGAGATGCACCATCTCATTTTTGACAAGGTCCTTGCAGAACAGAAGATAAACAACAGTAATACGACGTTCACAAGGACCCACAAACACACACTCTCACAACCACCACCATAGCAGCTGCATGGCACATAGACTTAACATCAAGACACAAAATAAGACAACATACAGATGCAGAGTTCCTGTGCATATCTCTTTGCATATCTCTGTAAGTCCAGAATAAATGAACCTTTATTCTTACTGAAAGCAAGAAAAAGATGTTTTAAAATAAAGTAAGTAAAGATAGCTTGGATCTATGAATAACAGTAATACAGCAAGTGAATGAGGCAAAGTATTCCAAGCTGATGAAGCTTTAAACCGAAATGCAAACTGTCAAAATTTTGCCTTATTCTTGGTATAAAACACAAAAAAGATAACTGATCAGTATTTCTCAGGCCATATTGTGAGTTAAATTGGATTAAGTATTTCTAAATACGGAGTATTTCAAAGTTTGAGGGGATGAAGATTAGTTTCTGTGACATGGAAATAAATAACATCTGCGTGTTCTAGGATTGGCAGCACCAGTTGTGGAAAACTCTTTTACGAGCTGGAAGGAAAAAACATTGTCAGAACGATAATGTGACAAATTTAAGGCAACATGCTTTCAAACAATATTAAATTTAGGATTTTAATTTCAACCAGTTAGACTCAGATTTTATTTGACTCCAAAAGATGATTTTTTGAAAACTTTACAACAAATAATTGCAGTGATTAAACTTGGAAAAACTTTCACTCATTTAAGACTTTCAGCAGGAGGAAAAATGCTGTTAACTTTACATAATTTGAAAAGAATAAACCTACCATTGCCTTCTGACAAAATTAACATTAATGTCATATATTAAAACTTGGTTTTCACCAAAAGTAGTAGTTGCATGAAATGTTAGAGTTGATTTAAGTAAAAGCAATAAAATGCCAGGCAAATTATACATACCGATTTATGTCAAGTCAAATTTATTTATATAGCGCTTTCCAGCAACAAGACACTCAGGACGGTGTGCATAAGGAAGGATTGCAGTGATGCAAAATCAAATAACAGAGGTAAGAATAGAAGGATGGATCAGAAAATGAACGGAAAGTTGGACTGACAACTTAACTAATAATGTTTAGATGTCTGAGTCATTATTTATGCATGAATAGGTTTATTGAGGAAGGCAGAAGTACAAATTAATTTTCAACTTTCACTACTTGATGCTGCAAAAAGGGTGACAAGAGGTCAAGTATCAATAGTTTTTGTGTCAGACCACCAGGTGCAACAAAGGTAGGCTATACTTTCCTTTTTCTGAACGAAATGATTCTGTTTAATCTATTTGCTTTTTATCTTCTTTTACTCCTTAATAAGCTGGTACACAGCAAGACTGCAATGTCATTTATTTTTGTCTTCTTTGTATATAATAATAATAGAAATAACAATGTACAAATATGATTATGTGTTGTGAAATGAAGATGGCGAAAGAAAGAAAAATTGCTGAGTTCACTACCCAAGTTTGTAATTTCCTGTTTGTGTTAATTTGTTGTACTGGGATGACTGTATGATCAAATTGTTTTCAGGCATTGCCGGTCACACTCCTCATGATTTCTCTGGAAAGGTTGATGAAGAGTCGTCCCACTATATTGACCTGATGATGTGAGCGATAACCCTAAACATATATTTTTCTCCTAGGTGAAGAAGACCTGAAAAGGTGGCTGGGACCAGCCTGACAAATGGGTCCATTGACACATTATTACTTAGAACATGAGATCTCTGGGGTTCAGGAACAATAGGAATCCAAAGATTGTGTTTGAGGGTTGAAAACGTGTGGTTGAGAAGAGTGTGACAGGAATGAATGAAGACCCAAGGTATGAATGATGAATGATGTGGGCCACATGAGTGAAAGGTTCATGGATCAAATGGTATGTTTTAGTTTCTGTGAGCTCATTATTTGTTCTGGGTTTTGATTCATAGTTGTGTTCAGACAACTAATGAACGTTTTAGAGAGCACCAAGTTTTGTTTTTCATAGTTTTTCTCTATTGTCGGTATTCTTTATATGTCTTCCAATAGTTGGAACAATTTTCTGGGTTTTAGTTTCAGAGTGAAAACTTAAATGTCTTATGAATTTTCTTGAGGTGAAATTGGATCTAAATTCTCTTTGGGATGGGAACAGAACCAAATAGAACCTTTCATTCTGCCATAGGGTTCTGATTGAATAACTTGACAGTAAAAGATTTGGCCGCCCAAACTTCCTTACGAGGGGAGGCCGAAGCCGGCATGTGTTGTGTGTCTTAAGTGTTTGTCTAAATTTCTGTTTTAATGTTTGTCTCAAATGTTTGTCTGACTAACCTTTAGACTTCAGAGAAAAAAAAAGAAATAATAATCATAGGATGAAAAAAATGGAAATGAATTTATTGGGGAAAAATGACTGGTTATAGCGATCAAATGTTTAACAGGAATGAATAACTAAATAATGGTATAATTAAAGTTGTACAGAATATGCAAATTACTTTTATCTAGTATTGGGGGTAGAGGTTATGGGGAAGGACCCCAAAGGTCTAATTTAGGTAGATATAATCAAATTATCAACATGCTTGAAAAGTAGGTTGTCCAAAACACTGGACACCTTCATGGTAAATGATTCAAATACTTTGTTCTGGGGATGATTTCAAAACTTTTTATGGAAAATAACTGTTTGAACATATCTAACTTTGGCTACTAGTTAACGGACAATAAAGTAGCAACTAACTGGGTTACAATATAATATGATTTTTGGTTAAAGGTAAGAAGATGACTCTGTTATATTATCTACATATAAGATTTTCATGAAAGCAGGTATTGGAGTATTTCCTGTTCTCAACAAGCCCTAAAAGAAATTTTTCAGCGCTGATCTCTGTAATCATTCCTCTGCCTTAATTTAGATTAAAGGAGCTAAAAGTTAGAAACTGTCTGAGAGTAGTTCCTTTAAGAGTCAAAGTTAGATAGAGTGTGTGATCGCTTCCGGGGTTCCAAAGACCGGAGTGGCTCCGAGGCGTCTGACCAACTGGGTGCGGTAGCTCGGACAGTACCAATTGAGCATTGTGTCAACACCACAGCCTACCTGAGTATTGTTGCTGACCATGTCCATCCCTTTATGACCACAGTGTACCCATCTTCTGATGGTTACTTACAGCAGGATAACGCACCATGTCACAAAGCACAAATCCTCTCAGACTGGTTTCTTGAACATCACAATGAGTTCACTGGACTCAAATGGCCTCCAGTCACCAGATCTCAATCCAATAGAGCACCTTTGGGATGTGCTGGAACGGAAGATTTGCATCATGGTTGTGCAGCCGACAAATCTGCAGCATCTGTGAGATGCTATCATGTCAATATGGACCAAACTCTCTGAGAAATGTTTTCAGTACCATGTTGAATCTATTCTATGAAGGATTAAAGCAGTTCTGAAGGCAAAAGGGGTCAAACACGGCACTAGAAAGGTATACCAAATAAAGTGGCCGGTGAGTGTATATAACTGCAGATGTGTGTCTAAAGCATAGTAACTGCAATTATCTTCCTAAATATAATATACTGAGTTTTAGCAATGAGATTTTGTATATTGGAAACAGTCCTGTTTTATGAATGGCAGCACTTCCATTGAAAATATTAAATACACTGAAGAGGTTTTCCGAATAGATGATGAGATCCTCCAGGTCGACTGGTCAGAGAGACTGTATGGTCCTAAAAACAAACTCAGCTTCCAGTCAGTTTGTTATTTCATTCAGGGCCAAGAAAGGGGACATGCTTCATTATAGTTTCAAAACTTGGTACAACCTCCATATTTGCTCTTGTAAAGCCCCAAAAAAAACCTGCCCATTATCAACAATTGCTATCCACATTGATTGATTAATGTTGATTGATTATTTACTATATTTGAATGTTCTGCTTTTTATCACATTTTAATTTAGTTGAGTAAATGCATTTAATGAATTTATATACAGTAATTAACAAACTGATTAGCAATAGCCCCAATATTGATCCTTGTGGCATTCCCATAAAACAAATAGAACATTAAAACATAATATATATGTTAACTCTGAGGGATTTTTACAAACCCACAGCTCATGTGGAATATTGACCTGTTGGTCATCCACTCCACAAATCTGGCCTTACGGAAGCCTTATGTTTAGGAACTGACTCTCATTAGATGAAGCAAAATCAAAGTTTTCAGCCTGCATGAAAACACTATATGTCACAAAATCTTTTTCTTTTTTTTAACCATGTCCTGTCCGGCAGAGTAGCGCTCAGATTTGTTGTCTGTGTGCCAAGAAGAAGCCCAACAGATTTACTTTCACAAGTGGAACATTACAGCTAACACTTTAATGCTCTCCTCGATATTTATAAAAGGAACTTTATTAGAAACTACTGTGGGATTATTTCAGTTGTTACGGACACGGAGACGGAAACGAAAAACCACCCAGCAGCCACAGTGCAGAACCCCCAGGGAGCTGCAGCGACGAGCCCACTGGCCCCACTGGCAGCAGCTTACGCCAGAGGAGATCAAGCCACGGGCCCAGAGACCCAAAACCCTGAGAAACATCATCCCCGAAGCAGAGGCCCGACAGAGCCCAGGGGCCAGGCCCCGGCAAGCAGCCACCAGGAGTGTGCCGGCACACACCAAAGCACCCAGCCCTGGACACCAAGAACCACAGGTACACCAGCAGGCAGAGACACCAGCCACCAGCAAGTAGTGTGGCGGGGAGGAAACAGTCCCCACATTTGATGGGTGGCCTAAACTGATCCAGGAGAGGGAACAGCCCAAGACCTAACCTGACACAAAAACAGGCAAACACAGTCACAATCACACATTCCTACCCTCATGCGACACATAAAAACACTAACACCCACGCACCCAACGTAAAGACAAACAACAATGGACGTTGTACACTCACTCACATCCCTTAGGGGCAACCAGCCCCCAGACCGAGGAGGTGGTCCCCATCCCTCCCAGTGTGGAGACAGGCAGACCGTCCCAGCACCAGCCCAGACTAATGCTGCACCACCCAAACCCGAGCAACCCTGGCCAGACCCCGACCCCCCGCACTGACCCCAGTCCCCAGTCATGTCCATCACCATTCGGAGAGGGGGCTGTGTACAAAAGAGGGGTCTACCTGGTCCAAACGAGCCCGCCAACCAGAGCCACCACCAAATGAAACAGTTCCAACTCCCCAATGAATTTTGATCCCAAAACCATGAGCCTCCAACTCCCCATGAACCCGAACATGAATTTCCCCAAAGGCCCACCCCCAACCAAGACACAGATATCGAACACATGCCCCTGAACCCAAACGCCATGAATCCCCTCCCCACAGGGGCACACCCCCACAGGTGAGCTCCATCCCCGAAAATAGGACATTAATATGCAAACAGCCTGTTGCCAGTGCAACACCATCTGCATTGCTTTGCCTTTGGGTTCGACATCACCGCAAGTTTTCATCCAACAGAAAAACAATGAATGAAGAGATCAGAAAAAACATAGAATACAATAAGGTGTTTCAAGCACTGTTGAGAGGAGAGATTCAAGGTAATGCATCTATTTTACCCACTAGTGATGTATGAAAAGGTTTATAAGCTGAAAAAAGACAATATGCTGAAACATCATAAAGTTTTTGAATAATGGGAATTTAGTGCACTTTAAGTATTCACATCAAAATAGTAAGAACATAAACACTGTGGCTCCTTTTAACACAACTTTGTATGTGAGAACAGTAGCTTGGGTTATTTCTTCAGTGTTTCTTTGTGAATCAGTGAATTAAAATGTATTGAATGAACTTAGCTACAGAACAGCATGACAGCTAGAAAGCATATGAGGAGTGGCAAAATAATTATTTGGATGATTTTGAGGGACAAAATGAAGTAAGTTGGAGAACAGAGGTATTCCTGAGGTATTTCAGGTAATTGAGGTATTTCACTCCATGAAAAGAAAAGAAGACCCTTTACAAATTAAAGGAAGGAAATACATTTTCCTGAGAAATTGGTGTACAGAATCAATTTCTGCCACAAAAAGCAGACTTTTGTCATGTTTAACCAGTGGTTGTATGACTATGAGTATGAAAAGCTCTTCTAGTGACATACGATCTAAAGCAATTTCCAGTTTGAAACAGTAGAGGTCAGTGTAGAACCACGGATAGCCTAGCACTGTCACTAAAGGTTAGTAAACGGACCTAAGCTAAACTTTTCAGAGAGCATTTTTGAAGTTTCTGAAAATAAAAAAAAAACATAATTTTCTACAGAATTGAGACTGCACTGCACTTGTTAAAACATCCACTGATAAGGAGAAAGCAAGCAGGAGTGATTGGTTTTAGACGTCAATGGCTTCAGTGAATAGTTTATTTACTGTTGGAATCATCTGAATGCATCCCACCCACTGACTGCAAGGTTTGCATATATAAAAAAGCCATAATTCTAACTCTTCTCTAGGTTTAGCAAATATAAAGACAGTAATGTGTAAAGGGTATTTGTCCTTTAAAAGATTACAAACACTTAAATGTT
Source organism: Girardinichthys multiradiatus (assembly GCF_021462225.1). Taxonomy (NCBI): domain Eukaryota; kingdom Metazoa; phylum Chordata; class Actinopteri; order Cyprinodontiformes; family Goodeidae; genus Girardinichthys; species Girardinichthys multiradiatus. The sequence continues at coordinate 15,498,371 of NC_061818.1, forward strand.
TCAGACCGTCATGCACATTTTAATATCATACAAAAATGACCTCCGGGAGAGCTTTGACTCTTTGACAGATTCCGAGGGATGTTGGAGACATAGAGTCCGAGTGGACCATGTTCTCCGCATCTATTGTCGATGCTGCTGGCCGTAACTGCGGCCGTGAGGTCTGCGGTGCCTGTCGCGGTGGCAATCCCCGAACCCGGTGGTGGACACCGGCAGTAAGGGATGCTGTCAAGCTGAAGAAGGAGTCCTATCGGCTGTGGTTGGCTTGTGGGACTCTTGAGGCGGCTGACGGGTACCGGCTGTGGAAAAGGCAAAAACTCGGGCCAGGGAGGAGTTCGGTGAGGCCATGGAGAAAGCGATTCTGGCAAACCGTCCGGCGCCTCAGGAGGGGGAAGCATTGCTTCGCCAACCTTGTTTACAGTGGGGGTGAGAGGCTGATGACCTCGAACGGCGACATTATCGGGCGGTGGAAGGAGTACTTCGAGGATCTCCTCAATCCTTGCCATCACGCATTCCCTGATGGAAACAGAGGATGGGGACTCGGGGTTGGACTCTTTCATTACCCGGGCTGAAGTCACCGAGGTGGTTAAAAAGCTCCGTGGTGGCAAGGCTTCGGGGGTGGATGAGATCCGGCCTGAGTAATTCAAGTCTCTGGATGTTGTGGGGGTGTCATGGTTGACATGCCTCTTCGACATTGCGTGGCGGTCGAGGACAGTGCCTCTGGACTGGCAGACAGGGGTGGTGGTCCCCCTTCATAAGATGGGTGACCGGAGGGTGTGTTCCAACTACAGGGAGATCACACTCCTCAGCCTCCCTGTTAAGGTCTTCGCCAGGGTATTGGGGAAGAGAGTTGAAAGCCGATAGTCAAACCTCGGCTTCGGGAGGAGCAGTGTGGTTTTCGTCCCAGCCGTGGAACACTGGACAAGCTCTATACTCTCTACAGGGTACTCGAGGGTTCATGGGAGTTTGCCCAACTGGTCCACATGTGATTTGTGAAACTGGAGAAGGTATTCGACCGTGTCCCTCGTGGTGCCCTGTGGGGGGTGCTCCAGGAGTATGGAATCGTGGGCCCTTTATTAGGGGCCATCCGGTCTCTGTACAAGCAGGAGTTGGATCCACATTGTCGGCACTAAGTCGGACCTGTTCCCGGTGCATGCTGGACAGGGCTGGGCTGCCCTTTGTCACCGGTTCTGTTCATAACTTTTATGGACAGGATTTCTAGGCACAGCCAAGGGGATCTTGTTTGGGGACCAGTAGATTTTGTCTCTTCTTCTTGACGTGGTCCTGCTGGCCCCCTCTAGCCAAGACCTACAGCAAGCGCTGGGGCGGTTCGCAGCCCAGTGTGAAGAGGCTGGGATGAAGATCAGCTCCTCCAAGGCCACGGTTTTCGACCGGAAAAAGGCTGCTTGTCCTCTTCAGGTTGGAGGGGAGTTCCTGCCTCAAGTGGAGGAGTTCAAGTACTCGGGGTCTTGTTCAGGAATGAGGGAAGAATGGAGCAGGAGATTGACAGATGGATTGGTGCGGCTGCCACAGTAATGAGGGTGGTGTGCCGGTCCGTTGTGGTGAAGAGAGAGCTGAACCGAAAAGCGAAGCTCTCGATTTACAAGTCGGTCTACGTTCCTAACCTCACCTATGGTCCATGAACTTTGGGTCATGACCGAAAGAACGAGATCCTGGATACAAGCTGCTGAAATGAGCTTCCTCTGTAGGGTGGCCAGGCACTCCCTTAGAGATAGAGTGAGGAGCGCGACCATCTGGGAGGGGCTCAGAGTAGAGCCACTGCTCCTCCACATCAAAAGGAGCCAGTTGAGGTGGCTCGGGCATCCTGGACGCCTTCCTTGGGAGGTGTTCCAGCCACGTCCCTTCAGGAGGAGGCCCAGGGGATGGCCCAGGACACGCTGGAGGGACAATGTGTCTCGGTTGGCCTGGGAACGCCTTGGGCTTCCCTGAGAGGATCTGGAGGAGGTGTCTAAAGAGAGGGACGTCTGGCTGTGTCTGCTGAGCCCGCTGTCCCCGAGACCCGGTCCCAGATAAAACGGAAGACATCGAGTACGAGTTCAGAGATGACCGGAAAAAAACATCTTTGTTCTATGTGAAAAAGCAATAGCCCTTCCTTGTTGAATCATCATTTAACTTATGAAGGTCATTTTTTGGTTCAGTTTTACTAGCTACACCAAGGCCTGCTTACTGCCTCACCTGGACCATCATGAACAAATGCATTTCAAAACATGGAGTATGCTAGAAGATGTTAAAAAGAGACACATCGTAGCCCAATTCATAGAAATTCAAGAACAGCTGAAAAACAAAGTAATTGACATCATTCAGTTTATAGAGGGTTACAAAGCCCTTTCTAAGGCTGTGGGACTCCAGCGATCCTTTATCCACACAACATAGAACAGCGCAGAACCTCCTCGAAACTGTTCCAAGAGCTAAAAACATCTAAAGCAATAAAGGTCTCACCTGCTGAGTTCAAATCAGTGTTAATGATTCAACAAAAAAAGAGACTGGGCAAAAATGGCATCCATTGGAGAGCACCAAGGCCAAAACCAGTGCTGATCAAAAAGAACCAAAAGGCCCGTCTTAAATTTGCCCAAAAACTTATTGATGATCCAAATGACTTTTAGGAAATATTCTGTGGGCTTACATGACTGAAGTGAAACATTTTGGAAGGTGTGAATTCTGTGACATCCGATCAAACACTAACAGCCTTTCAGAAAAGAACATGATACTTGCAGTCCTATATGGTGTTGGTAGTGTGATGGTCCGAGGATGCACTTCTGCATCAGTATCTGGACAACTTGTTGTAAGAGATTAGCTCTCTAGCAGAAAATCTTGAAGGCAAATATTCAGTCATCAGTTGTTGACCTTAGGCTGATACGCACCTGGGTTGTGCAGGAGGGAAATGTTTGAAAACACACCAGCATGTCTATTTCTGAATAGCTTAAATAACTTAAAAATTAGTAAGTTTTTAAGTAAAGTTTTTAAGAACAAGGAAAACAACAGATATGTCAGAGATAAAGGTGTGGAGATGATGAAAGAAATGTTAGGTTATAAAACAACTGATAGGTCAGGAAAGGAGAGCATTAACCAAAGAAGCAACCAATAGACTTATTGTGACTCTGTAGGTGCTGCAAAACTCCACAGCTCAGGTTGGAGACTATTAACTGTTCAACTATTAGTGTCACACTCCACAATGATGGCTTTGGCGGAATGGTAACAATATAATCATTCCAGAAAAACAGCTTTAAGAAGACCTGTTGTCCACAAGCCATGTAGGGACATGTGTGGTAGAAGGTGCTCTGGTAAGATGGAGCAAAGCTGATTTATTTTTTCTTGTTTATGTGCAAAATGTTACATATGGTGGAATGCACAATCCCAACAGTGAAATACAGTGGTGTCAGTGTCATGCTGTAGGGAATTTTCTCTTCAGCAGGAAACCTGCACAGAGTTGATGGGGACATTGATGTAGCTCAACATCGGGCAATGCTGGAAGAAAGCTAGTTGGACATTGCAAAGTGTTTGAGATTGGAGCGGATGCTCACCTTTCAACAGGACAACAACCTCAAACATGCAGCCAAAGCTGCAATGGATCGGTTTAGATCAAAGGATATCCATGCATTAGAATGCCCGAATCAAAGTAATCACCTAAATACAATCAAGAATTTTCTGCAAGACCTGAAAAATAATTTTCACAGAAAATCTACACCCAATCTGACGGAGATTAAGCTATTCTGCTGAGAAGAACGGGTGTGACGTTGGTAGGGACGTTGGTAGCAATGTACCCTAAAAGACGAGGAGACTGTTGATTCAGAGGGCAGGATCCACATGCACACCACCCACAGATATATTTTCTTTAATACTGTGGAAACAATGTTTCATTTTTTCCACTTCATAGTTTTGCATTACTTTTTTTGGTCTAGTTGTAAAAACTACAGACTTTGGAACACTGATTTCCAAATGAAATGCCAGATTTACTTTGTTCATTTCTTCCTTACCTTCATCTAAAAAGAGGACTTTGGACCACTGAGCAACATTCCAGTCATTCTTTTTCTCCTCAGATACATTAAGATGTTCCTGACATTGTCTCTGGTACATGAGTGGCATAAATCAAGCAAAGTGGCAGTTGTAGCCCAATGTCCTGGATATAGCTATGTGCAGTGGCCCCTTGACATTTCTGACTTCAGCTGCAGTCCACACTTTGTAAATCTCCACCAAACTCTTTAAAGGGCTTTGTTTCACAATCCTCTCAATACTTTTTTTTTTTTTTTTTGCTTCTGCACCCTTTTCTACCACACCTTTTCCTTCCACTGAACTTCCCTGTATCAGGTTTGAACACAAGACTCTGTTGGAAGCCAGCTTCTTAAGTGATGACATATAACAGGCCTGTAATAAAGGGTGTTGGTGACCCAAAGTATGTCACTATGTGGATTGTAAATCTATATATTAGTTCTACTTCATGAATTAAATTACTGCAACAAATATACATCCGTGTATATAAAGAAAGCACGTAATATAATATAATATAGTGTTTGAATTATAACATCCCTTTTCATTTGTTGCTTCACCACTTGAACTCATCCTTGCAGGTAAAAGGTCAGCAGCTTGTTGCTCCGCCCACTCTATACGTCACTCCCTGACTGAATGGGCTCTGCTGTAGTACAGAGCAGAGGAAGCAGACACGTACTGCACGCTGTACGTTTGGGGACTTCGCTGTTAAGCTGAGCCTAACAGACCCGAACCAGAACCACAGGGCGAGGCAGCGGCTTCGAGCTCAGACAGGAAGAAAGAATCAATTTAAAACTTCAAGTCTAAGTCTGGTTTTTCTTGGAGGTGTATTTTAGAGGACTTCTGAACACCAAGATGTAGTTCCTCCTCATGTGAAATTTTACGTGTAGCACAAGACTGAACCTCCCACTTCTAACTTTACTGCACAGAAGGAAATAGGGGTGAGCTCGCTAGAAATGGAGAAATCAAGTTGCTTTTCTTCAGCTCGAAACATCCTGTGTCTGTTTGACGTGGACGGCACACTGACACCACCAAGAGAAGTAAGCTCCCATTCAACAGACAGCCCATTGTTGGTGTTTATTTGTCATTAGAAGCAACTTCCTCCTCTCTGCAGCTCCTTTCTCTGTCTGCATCATTTGCCTCCTACCCTGAGGAGAGCACACTGTGTCCTCATGGCATTATGTCCTAATTCATTCACTGTTTGGAGACCTTTTTGCACGTAATCCAGTGATAGCAAAGTCAAACAAAGTTGGGATTTGTTTGAAACGTGGAAACTGTCATTTCATGCATCTCTTAGGCTTTTGATTGTTTTAAATTTACATTGAATTATTGTTAATATGGTTGTTTTTGATGGTTTTCCACTGCCATCTATGAAGATTTTCTGCATGCATACATTTATTTTAGTGTTAGTAAAGTGCAGGCTGTTGTGTCAGGGGTTCAACAAATGCTACTACTGCTGTCACAATATGAAAGCAGTCTTTACACTCATGTTATTATGTAATAATTTAAGATGTTGCTGTTTTTCAGCAGTGTGCTCACTGAGGTGTGTGTGTCTGTAAAAGGAATATCTGCCATCTGATAACAGATGATAGCAAAAAGAAATAACAGATAACCCAAAGAGCATGTTCCTGCAATCTGCAGAAAATCGACCCAAAGCTGGACGAGTTCTTCCGGACTCTGCGGAGGAAAATGAAGATCGGCATCGTCGGAGGGTCAGACTACCCCAAGATAGCGGAGCAGCTTGGGGAAGGAGATGATGGTGAGCAAGCCTGTTTCCTGTTTTAACCAAACATGCTTTGTAGATGCAGGTTTCAGGGTTCCACCGACATTACCTGAAGGCTCTTGTTGCAACATGGTAAACTAGAAACCAGTCTGTGGAGAGTAGTGAGGAGAAGTTTGGGGATAGAAGTAAGGCCACCAAAACCTAATGACCATATACCCAGTGTTTTCCCATGCATTGTTGTAGAATTACAGATAAATCAATTAGACCAGATCAATGTATTGGCATTTAATTGCATAACCAACAGCGTACAACGAGGGATGTGATCCTGTGAAAGGGTTGTATCATGATTACTGTTGGCAAATAAATCACAGTTATCAAGATGGTTTTGTTCAAAATGTTCAAAATATGCAGAAAGTGTAATTATAATAGTGAAGCCAACAGCATAAATGGTATCAACATCACTGTGAATATTATAATTTGTCGTATTAGTATTCAGTCATATATATCACAAATGAACTGCCTTGTAATAAACGATCTTGTACACTAATTATAGTCTGAAGTCCAAAACAAGCAATGCAATCAGCATTTGAACTGTAATGTTTTTACAAGCAAACAAGTTATTGTAAGCTATTTTGATTTGCTTTAAAATATGTTATTTGAAGTACAGACTGCAGAATCGATGCTGTTTTTTACAATGTAATTGGCTGTTCATACCGAGTGTAAGCAGACAGTAGATGTAGAACACAGAGAGGTCAGTGACGTCTTACACAGACAAATCAGATCATTCTGAAGATCCTACAGATTCAGCTAAAAGTTGAACCTACTTAACATTAGCTGCTTGTGGTGTTGATTCTGTGTGCATTTACTGAAGGCAAGAACATCTTCAAAAAGCCTTTTTGGCACACATAAAAAAAACAAAAAACAGATACATTTATTTAACTGAATGTGCAGTATCAAAAAAACATACGTTTCTTTCACTTTTTTATAAAAGTGTGCATTATTGTTGTTATCCTGAAGGGTTCTGATATTGAATTAAAATGTATATTGTAATTATAACCGACTAAAATTGGTAATCATTAAGACTGGTAAACGTTTCATTGCTACATAAAACACAACAAGAAAGCGGATCGGTGGAAAATGAGGAATATGATTATTTAAGTGGTAGAAACACAAAGTAGATACAAAGAGGTTGGTGTTTCTGCTTTTGATGCTGTGGTGCACCTTTTCAGCTGCCTTCACTATCCTCTGCAGGACCGTCTTGTCTGCCATATTGCCTCTGGAGTAGCTTCTATTCTGAAATGCAATACAACAACACACAATCAGCCACATTTCTGTAGTAAGTCGATATTATCTTTTGGTAATTCTCTCAGCACATTTTAGAGCCAGTTTTCATACTAAATGCAGTCCTCCATCTGACCCAACAGGCTTCAGTTTGGTTGACTTTCTCAACTCGTGATTCCTACAGCTGTTTCCAAAACACACTGACACACTGAGCGTCACACTGATTCAGCCGCCACCTCTCAGGGAACATATGGCTGCACCGGTTGGCTGATAGCTTGTCTGTCGGTAAATATTAGCCTGCAGCAGGAATGCAGATATGTTGTGCCAAGTCGGAACACAATGTGGTTTCACGTCCAAGTGTGTTAAAGGTGAAGCTTTTCTTGTAGATTATCTGCAGCTGATACCTTTGTGCGTTGACCAACAGATTGACTTAAATGGTGTTAAAAGCTAACATCATCATGCAAGAGTATTTTGAGACATCTTCGGAATTGTTTTATTTCTGTATGCACCTGTTGCTTATTACATGTTAAGACTGCAGTCAAGCGAGTTTATCAACCAGACGCCTGATTGAGAGTCATATGATTGTAGTGCAAACAGTAAGGTGATTTGAGATTGTTTTGCTAAAGTAAGTCCGGTTCCTCCTTCCTGGAAAACAGGTTCTCTTAGTAGCAACACATGTTGGTCCAAAGCCTCTAAAGCTTACATTCTTTAGTAGTATTGTTTGTTTTTAGACACTTTGATCTGTCCTCTCTACCCCAGAGAAGACAAGGATTTTCAACAAGTACATCATTTCTTATTTCCAGATAACAGGAGGTCTTTCCTTTGCCTTAGTCTTTGTCTCTATTTTTAGTTGAGGTTTTATTGTTAAAATACTTTGCAAACTTTGTAACAGCAGTCTTACCCGAGGTGTCCAAACCTGCACATTTCTACTACTCTCTCCTCTTAACCAGTAATAAGTATGGTAATTCATTTAATTTTAAAAACCTAATAAAAGTCTAGGATGAAATGAAATATCTGTTTCTCTTACCTTGAGGCTATCGAAAAACAGCAGTCTTCCTTCATATGTAGGTGATCAAAAATCACTTAGGAAAGCTGTGGCTGTTACATTTCGTGACACGAAAGCAGCAGAAGTTACCTGAGAAATCAGTGTAACTCCTAGGTCTCTGTACCAGCCTGCATCAACAGTCTGTATGGTAACCAGCCTCTTCCTTAAAAGATTCAGCTTTTAACTCGGATATTCTTCTGAGCATCAGGATAAAGGTTTTGCAGCACACCTGCTTCCTTGCAACCTAGAAGGAAGGACGTTAGCTGGCAGTGCTGCTAGTACATTTTAAAATGGATTTAAAAATTTTGTTATGGAGGCGGTCAAAAACAAAAACACATCAGTCTCCTACTCACAGTAGAAATTAGTAGACCGTTATATCCAGCGGATGAACATTAGGAGGAAAATGCAGTGGTGTAGTTGTTACTGCAGGCCTAAGTCATACCCAGCTAACCACCTTGGTGTCCACCCTCCAACTCCAAGCACACCGCATTGCCTGCATCTTCACAGTCTGGTTAACTTTCTCATCAGAAGACCATACAGCTTCTCTTCTGCAACAAGCCATCTTTTAGCTCTCATACATATTCAAAGCATAATCTAACCCAGATTTTAAACAAAAAAAGACATAAATAAAGACAAAAATAAACCTACATTTCCCGCGTGTCGGCTGTAAATGTACGTGCTCCAAAGACTCTTCAGTATATGCTCAGGGGCAGACTAAGTAGTTCTGAAAGTTTTCCCAATAGAGGTTTTTATACTTTTACAATTTATCTAAGCTGTTCGAAATGTAGTTTTTATTTTTACCTTCTTGCTTGGAGGTGGATAAATAACTGCCTTAAAGTGTTTTCCAATAATAAACAGGTATGTTCCGCATCGTTTTGGATTACTTTGATACTTTTACATACGGTATAATCAGGAGCCAGTCTAACAACAATGTCAGTTGTTAGTTCATTTTCTTATCGCAAAACTGTAAAAACTTGTTTGAATTGAGCCTCATCTTGTTTTTTCTCTCTTTCAGTGATACATAAGTTTGATTATGTGTTTGCTGAGAACGGAACAGTTCAATACAAAGATGGGAAACTCCTCTCAAAGCATGTAAATGAATGCAAGTACTTAGCATGGCTGTTTTGAACATCTTTACCCCCTGAAAACTGGAAACAGAGAATGCCTAAACTTCCCAGTTAATTCTGCTGGAAAGCAAACGTTTTTGATAATGTTAATTACCATACATTTAAAATATTTCTAGTATCCAGGCAGAAAGATGAAGGTTATGCCATCCTTTAGATCCTTCATTTATACTGTCATGTTGTTTCTTAAGTGCATTTTTCTCCGATAGGCGATCCAGAACCATCTCGGAGAGGAGCTGCTGCAAGATCTCATTAACTTTTGCCTCCGATACATGGGGCTCATTAAACTGCCAAAGAAAAGGTGTATTACACAGCAAACCTTTCTGATAACTTCGAGATGCTTTCTTTGTCTGATAAATGGTTTTGTTCATCTACACTGATGTAACTGAGGATGAAAAGGTGTTCCTTTTCCAATTTGAGAGCAACATCCAAAATTAAAAGTCTTTATAATAATGACAGGAAATTCAGGTTTCGGGATAGTGTTTAATCATGTGTCTTTTTCTTTCTGCAGGGGCATTTTTATCGAGTTCAGGAACGGAATGATTAACATTTCACCCATCGGTCGCAGCTGCACCCTGGAGGAGAGAATAGAATTTTCTGAAATTGACAAAGTGAGTACTTTTTATTCATATTTTATTTCAAATGAACCCATTTGTCCTTTGACTTTTGTACCCAGAGTAGTCAGTATCACAAAGTAACATAAAACACCAGTACTGTCCACAGAGAATGATTAAATCTTAAGGCAGATAAGATGGACGAAAGCCTGTAGTTACCTGTCATTACTTGTTATGGCTAAGCAAACATTCTTACAAAGTGGCCAAAAAGGCCTCTGTGTCTCTTTTTTACAAAGAGGTGATCTCGTTAAAGAGACAAAGAAAGGTCAAACATTGATCTTTCAAGACAATCTAACAGATAGTCCACTGACGGTTGACAGAGTCTGGCAAAATGAAAGAAGTAAAGATCGGCAGAGGAGACGTTTAAGCATTTAGATACGTGATCACATTATATACATGAATCTTCCTCTGTTTTCAGAGAAAGAAACACAGACTCATTTCAGTTACATTTAAATTGAATGGAGAAAACTTTAAATCATTAGGCTTTAATGTATAAAGACTTGGAAGGACTTTTATGCTCCATCACAGTTTAATTGGTATATTAACACTGATTATTTGTGTAATTATTTAAATATATACTTTCAACATGTTTATGACAAAAACTCAGTATTGTAGCCAAAGGGCAAAAAAAACCTGGAGAAACAACTCATGACTAATTAGGTTAATTGGCAACAGGCCAGTGAAGGGATTGTCTAAAAAGAGCTTCCCAGAGGGGCGGGGTCCCTGGGGCGGTGCTCCTTTGGAAGAAACAGGATTTAGGAGCCCTTGTAGAAATCATTGTCAGGAAATGCAGCTTATTAATGTCTCCACAAAAACTTGTTAAACCTTTACCTTGCAGAAGAAAAACACTGACTAAGATGGATAAAGTCAAGATTGAGTGGAATCAGTGGCCTTACTTAGCTAGAAAATTTGCAGTCAGTAATAGTGAGCTTTTTTAGATTGAGTTGATGTAACTTAATCTGACTGTCAGTCAGTCAGTCATTTTCTACTGCTTATTCCATAGTGGGTCGAGGGGAAGCTGGTGCCTATCTCCTGCAGTCTACGGGCGAGAGGCGGGGTACACCCTGGACAGATCGCCAGTCCATCACAGGGCATTAATTTGTCTGTGTTAACCTAAAAAACAATTAAATTGAACTGGCATCAATGAAAATGAGGCTGATTTCTATAGAATCATATTACTCTTTAAAATACAATAAGATTTTGCCCTGCAAAATTATTCATACCTTTTAATCGTTTTTCCTCTCCCCTCTGGAGAAAAGCATCTGCACAGCATGATGCTGCCACCTCCATGTATCACATTGGGGATGGTGTGTTCGGGGGTATGTGCAGTGGGTATCTGATTAATTCTCTCTTTGCCTGGCCTATTAGAGTGCCGGGCGGGGGGCTTTCTGGATGATGGATTGAAAGCTCCAGGAGATGTTCAATATTGTTTCATAACCTAATTTCAAACTTTAAAAAGCTCACCGGTTTGTTTCTTGTTTCACAGAGGGAGAAGATCCAGGAGAAATTTGTTGCTGCCTTGAAAAAGGAATTTGCTGGAAAAGGGCTGCGCTTCACCAAAGGTGAGAGGAAAAACACACAGGGAAGCCTGTTGACACAACATTGCTCCAGATCTCAGTCGGCATCCGTGCAGAAAGGAGAGGAAAGGACACAGAAAGGAATTATATGCAGCTAGAAGATCTTGTTTTTGGTGGACACTCTCTCAGGGGAAAAACAAGCTCATTAACATTCGGCTTACAGCTCTGCAGCTTAGTGCCACACCAGTTTTATAGCATTTCAGTCTGCTTGTTGCTTCTTATCTCCTGATAAAAACAGAGACCCCCCCACCTTTGGTTCGTCCTGAACCTTCGTGCTGGAGTTGCAGGTTAACTATTAGACAGACGCTGTTCCATCTTGCCCTTTTGACAACACAGCAGCAGGATGTACTCGATGTTTGCATACGTGCCCCGCCGCTGTGCTGATGAAGCGTGAGGGCTGTTCACACTTCACACAAACAAGCCTGGCCTGTCTGGTTTCTTTGAAAGCCTACATATTAACTGCTGAGATTTCATGCTCACTTGGGCTTCTGGGGTGTAAATCAGCGGGGAAATTTGCAGCCTTTGCTGTGGCTTAAGTCTTCACGGTGTTGACTCTGACGCTGTGAAAATAGCTTGATGGGTCCAGAACATTTATTTGTTTCCTTTTCCTTAAAGTTTATCTCTGAAGGGCACGGCTGCCCTCATCAGCTGATATGAGTGATCTCTGCGATAGGTGTTACATAATCTGACATCACCTGATCTGCACTGAGAGGACACAATGTAAGAGCTGAGTGTGTTCAGGGATGTTTTTCTCCTGTTAGAGGATTCAGTGTTAAATAACGCAGGTGCAGTAAAGTTTAACCCATGATGCACCTATGATCTGGGCTTTTCACATATTGTGGCATTTCTAAAAGAGTACAACATGCAGGCTTAGGTGGTTGAGGTTGGTTAAAGATGAGACTGAAGCGCTGAGTTGTTTATCACGTTTATCACCCTAACGTTTGAAGATGTTTGTGACAGAGCCATGAGGAGGGTGTGTGAGGACAGGACCTCCTGATTGGCTGGAGGCAAGGCAGTGAAAGTCATTTAAGTTGGAGGGAAGAATGTCTGCAAAAGGCCGTCAGACACATTTCTGTTTGTTTTTTTTTTTTTTTCTCTACACAGATTTCACAGCACAAAGGTTCATGTGAGTTGAAGTTCAGCAGAGACAGATTGTCTCAGTTTCTCATACAGCTGATGATTTATGAGTGTCACGCTGGAGTCATGTTACGTATTATAGTTTGGATTACAGAAAATCCAAACCCCAGCAGTGATTTGTTTCTTTTCACACTTCACATTTTCTCACGCTGTCGATGGGAAAAAGTACAAGTTTTATTTTCCACTGTTAAATTATTTACTGCTTAGTGAACTGGATGTGATTAAACCTATGATTCTCTTTTTGTGACTTGTGAATATTTTTATTCATTTTCTTTCTTGAAACTATACATACCAGACCCCACCCTAGGAGACAACCCCGAAAATATATACATAAATAAAAACGCAATAAAAACGTGCATACAGTAGACTTCTCCATGCAGTCAAGTCCAAAGTTATTCATACTCCTGGTAGATTTGGATTTTAAGTAATCTGTCAGATTCCTTAATTTGACCTGCTGGTCTTAAAGTTCATTACTAAAGGTAAACATGCAAAACGTTGGTCAGCAATTATAGGAAGGGTTGGACTGCTAGGAAAGGCAAGGCAAGTTTATTTATATAGCACATTTCAGTAGCAAGACAATTCAAAGAGCTGTACATGAAAAAAAGAGAAAGAGACATAATAAAAGAGTACATTGCAGCAGCATAAAGGTAATCAAATAATTTACAAACACAGATAATTAAACAATAAAAATTAATAATTAAGATGATAATAAAAAAAAAAAATGTATGATAACATGATTGATAAGAAATGAAAGTTGGACAGAAAACGTAACTAATAATATTTAGATGGCACAGTCAAAGGCCACTCTAAACAAATAAGTTTTTAATCTTGATTTAAAGCAACTTAGGGTTTTGGCGCTTTTACAGTTTTCTGGGAGTTTATTCCAGATTAGTGGAGGATAAGAACTAAAAGCTGCTTCTCCTTGTTTGGTTCTGGTTCTGGGTATGCAGAGTAGATTTGAGCCAGAAGACCTGAGAGGTCTGGGTGGTTGATACATTGACAACAAGTCTGTAATGTATTTTGGTGCTAAGCCATTCAGTGATTTATAGACTAACAGAAGTATTTTAAAGTCTATTCTCTGAGCTACAGGGAGCCAGTGTAGGGACTTTAGAACCGGGGTGATGTGCTCCACTTTCTTAGTTCTAGTGAGGATGCGGGCCGCAGCGTTCTGGATCAACTGCAGCTGTCTGATCGACTTTTTAGGCAGACCTGTGAAGACACTGTTGCAGTAATCAATTCTACTAAAGATGAACACATGAATTAGTTTTTCAAGGTCCTGCTGAGACATTAGTCCTTTAATCCTGGAGATGTTCTTTAGGTGATAGAAGGCCGACCTTGTTACTGTCTTTATGTGCCTCTGAAGGTTCAGGTCTGAGTCCATCACTACACCCAGGTTTACAGCCTGACTGGTGGTTTCTAGCTGTATTAACTGAAGCTGTGTGCTAACTTTTAAACGCTCTTCCTTTGGTCCAAAGATTATTACTTCAGTTTTGTTTTGATTCAGCTGAAGAAATTTTCAGCCCATCCATGCATTGATTTCTTCTAAGCATTTACCAAGCGCTTGAATGGGTTCAAGTCACCTGGTGACATCGTAACGTATAGCTGTGTGTCGTCTGCATAGTTATGATAACTTATGTTGTTGTTTATTATAATCTGAGTTAGGCGAAGCATGTAGATATTGAATAGGAGGGGCCCTAAGATGGACCCTTGGGGAACGCCACATGTGATTTTTGTGGTCTCTGATGTACTTAACTACAAATAAAGTAGGAACAAACATTTTCATATGAAGATGGAGATGAACTGGCCTGGAGCCATTAACATCCTGTTATGACCAAACCATGATAATCTTGAGACATGATAATTGTCTCCTTTCAGGTGGTCTCATCAGTTTTGATGTTTTCCCCGAGGGCTGGGACAAGAGCCTGTGCCTGGATTTGCTGGCCATCTACTTCTTTGGCAATGAGACCTCAGATGTAAGATCATCCTGTTATTAGCATCAACACATAATTTCTTTGGTTGTGGAAAATATCATGACCAAATTAATAAAGGAAAACGGCAGAAGCATAAATGGCAACATGTTCCCTATGCTCTGGAAAACTATTTTAGAGAGATACACATTGCATTGGAAGCTAACTATGAAGAGCTCCTAACATGACTACTTGGAAGTGAGAATAGGTTGTGAAGAACAGTGGCCTTAAAGAGCCAGAAACAATAAAAACGAAGCCTTTTTGAGAGATAAGGCATCAGAGGTGCTACAGAAACATACGTACACACATTTGTGCATTTAAATGTTGCAAACAACAACTAAAATAATTTGCATTACAAAATAGTAGAAGCTCTTACAGATAAACCTCATTTTGAAGTTTAACCCTCCAGTTGTAATTAGCATCAGACAGAGATTTGCATGAATTACCTGGAATTAGATGACATGTCCATGTGCAGATCTCTGCTTTATATGCACACTTCTTATTCTGTTGGAAGGGATCATATTTAAAAGTACTGCACTAGATCTGAAAACCAGCATTAACGTGGATCTACAAAGTTTATTATTTGCTTGTCACCTTGAAAACTCATGAACCTTCCTCCGCCCTCTGGTTTGAGTTGCATGTAGCTTCGAATAACTGCAAGCTGCAGCAGCAGTCTCTGACTTTTGGGTGATTTTTTTGTCTTTTCTGTGCTTCAGAATGACTGGCCTGTGATAGCCTTAGGAGATGGGAGGCATGTCATTAGTTGAAGCAGCTCTTGAATGTGGATGAAGGCACATTCATCTCATACCGCTGAAAGAATGTAGCAGCATTTGAGCAATCTGGCCTCAGGTTCTCCTGCTGGGTTTCAACCTGGACCTCTGCACTGATCTAATCATTGGAAATCTGCTGTTAATATTCCAACAAATGTCAGAGTAGGAAAATATGCCTTGCAAAAATATTCACTCTTTGTTACATTTACATATTTCATTGGGATTTTTTTGTGATAGACAAACACCAAACAGCACATCATTGTGAAATAGCCAGAAAGGATACATGGTTTTCAAAATGTTTTACTGATAAAAGCCTTAGACATTTGGCATATATTGCATTCATCCCTTCCTGAATACTTTGTGTAACTGCCAGTTGTTCCAGTTACAGCCTTTGGGGGTATGTCTGGAACAGCTTTGCATTTATGCTTTGTGTTTATTCTTTTTTTGCAAAATAGTTTTTGCATTGGATCTTATTTTGGGGTATCAGAGTATTGGAGGCTGAATACAAATGTGCACCAAACATTTAAAATTTTTATTTGTAAAAAGAAGAAATTTGTCTCCTTTTCTCGTCACTTCCCAGTTATCCACTAGTTTGTGTAAATCTGTCACACAAAGTCCAGATAATATGCACTGAGGTTTATGGTTGTAATGTGACAAAGCGTGAAAGAGCTGAAGAAGATTGAAAACTTCTGCAGAACAGTGTAAACAGAAAGCCTCTCTTTGATTCACTGTGCTCTTATGAGAGGACCAACATGCTGAGGGGAAAGAGCTCTGACAGAGAATGAACACATCTGTTCTTGGGTGTCTGATTTGGTGGTTGGTTTTAGTCAGGTGAAGGAAAACAAACCACATAAAGCTACAGCTGTCAGCTCTGCTCTGACGTTTATGATGACGGTGGTTCTGTTTCCAGGGAGGAAACGACTATGAAATCTTCAACGACCCAAGGACGATCGGATTCACGGTCTACTCTCCCGAGCACACGGCGCGGCTCTGTCGAGAACTTTTCTTTGATGCTTCTCCACATCTCATCATGATACCTTCGGCCAAAAACCCCTCTGATATGGATGGCAACATGACTATTGATCGCAGGGTTTTAATGAACTGCTGAATGGTAATACTACTGATCTCCCCTTGTTAATAATATTAGTTTAATATATGAATGAAAGATGGAAGGTTGGTCTTTATTTAAAGAAATGGACAGTTGTTATGGAATACTGTGCCAAAAACTGTTTCACTTGTGCGATAAGTAACATGTAACCTTGAATCTAACCCAAAATTAGCAGGAATGTTCATCTTGCACGTTAGTTTGGGTATGAAGCAATATTTTGTACTAATGCTGGGATCCTTTTATTCTTCTTATTGACAAACCCACTGCAGTATGTGAGAAGGATGGAAGAGAATGGGATTAAAACATGGGATTATTTTTTGTTTTTTTTGGTTGCTCAGAAAAATTTGATGAACTTGTTGAAACAAAGACCTCTCTTCTTTTAAGGTTTAGGGTGAACCAAAGACAAACAACATTCTTGGTGCTTTAATTTTTAAACTGGATCTCTTTCAGTATTTTAACTGTTTAACATTTAGTGTCAAATATTAACATCAACTTCTCAAAGTCATGAAAAAGATATTAACTCCTTTTTTGTGTTCACTGTGGGTCTTTAAATGCATTTAAGATTTAGCAGATTTTAAGCAAAGGTTAAATTTTTTTAAGTGCAGTTCTGTTGAGAGGTTGTGAATAGTCAGTATCTTACCTACCACTTGATAAGATGAAAGATTAATTGGGTAAAAATGAACTTAATCCCTAAATATTTTAGTAAAACAAATATTTCAGTATGAAAGGTCATTGTTACCGTTCGCAGGCTAACACGGTCTGAGTGTAAATTCGATTCAAATAAATATCTAATGCTAATAAAGTCACTGTCTACATTAACTAGACATCAGCTAGAAATCCAATCTCTTTCATCAAACCAAAGATTGTAAGAGACTTATCCACTGCAGGTAGGATACTTCATGCTCTTAGGCTCTCAGCAGAATCCCATCTTCAAAACATCTGGGCCCGTATTCACGAAGAATCGTAAGACTAAACGTAGCTCCTAGTGACGTCATTCTAAGAAAAATCTCAGAATTTCACAAATATTATGATTTTTCTTAGAAATTCCCCATGGTCAGATAAAAGTTATTTATGAAGCATCTTAGGCCTTAAGAGAGCTCCTAACATGAGGAAATGTTAATAGTAGCGACAAGGACTTCTAGTGAGCTTAAGAGTGTCTTAAGCAGAGATGATGGTGGAAAGACCAAGAGAAAGGAGAGATATTCTCCAAACAATGAATAACAGTGAATTAAAATGCTACCAGCTCTATCGCGCAGGGATTCACCCCTTTAATAGTCAAGTAAATGAGAACATAAACTTCTATAACAATCATACAATAATTAATATAGAGATTAGATTAACTTTATCATTCCCCTATAGGGCGAAAATAAATCGTTTCAGCAGCAGGACAGGTTAATGGTGCACCTCTAGTAAAGTAATATTAGGAAGGATAAATAAATAATAGAAACAATAATGAATAACCATGAATAAAACGTGAACAACACTACAAACAATATCGTGCAGAATTATTTAAATATTAACAGACTGTAAAATGCTTTCACAAACTTAATTAGGAAAAAACTTGAAAATATATACAAACTCTGCAAGATACAGTACAATAATATAAGCACTATATACACAGAAGGAAGATGTAAATGAGGTGAAGAAGTAGTTGCTGTATTGTTCATGATGATGCCAAAACAACTGAAATAGATCTTGGATAACTGTAAGAAAGTGCTGAAAGATGCTGAAAACAAATATATCTTAAGACCCTTTAAACAAATTATAAGAAACTCTCGATTAAAGAAATAACTGATAAAATAAGAAGTGTTTTAAGACTTTTGCACAATACTGGGTGTTCAAAAATGATAAATGGCTCAGTGAGAAAATTAATCTCAACCAGTGAATTGAGCTACTGTGACTGTGTCACTATTTTAACTTTTTTTTTTTTTTTTTCGGCATTAGTGGCCTTTTTATTATTATTTTTTTTAACAATAGGCAGACAGGAAAGAGGGGTAGAGAGAGGGGGAGACATTCGACAAATGTCGCCGGGTCCAGGACTCAAACCCAGGACGGCCGCTTCGAGGACTGTAGCCTCCCTATATGGTCGCACGCTTAACCCGTACACCATCAGCGCCGCGACCACTATTTAAACTTTTAAGACAAAAATATTTGATTGATCTTTATCTGCATGTTTAGCTATCACCAGTAATTATTTTCATAAAGTGTTTAAAGCATTAAGATGTTTTGTGATTGCTGAACCTTGCAGCAAAAGAAATGTTAATTACATAAAGTTTCCAGAGTGCTTGTTTGGAACCAATTTTCTGAGCTTGACAACATTTTATAAAATGTATGGTCTTTTCCACCACTGTTTTAAGGGATTTTAACCAGGTTTAGGGAATACATAATTTATGGTTTGGGAACAGACCGCTCTCATTAAAAATCTGACCATCCACACTCCTTCAACCTGAAGGGCTACAGGGGACTTTTAACTGCATATCTGACAGTTACCTTATAATGTGTCTGTGGAAGTAACTGTTGGTTTTTCAGCCATTCATGGAGAAAAAGAAGCTACTTAATGTAATAAATCCCGTTTTAACCTCTTGTTACCTTCTGGTGTTTATTTTTTACCCTGCTGGACTTTCAGGTGGTCTCCTCTGTTGTCCAACCTGCCTTGTCATTCTGCATCCAACCACTAGATGTCCTCTTTCCTCACAGACATAACCTTTTAAAAGGTTTGCTTTTAGCTGCAGCTTATCTCGTTGCTTTACTGCTTCTGTTTGAGTCCTATCATGTTTCCTGCGAGTGGTTGGAGTAGACCATCTTGTTTACTTTGCTCACCTCTCTGTCACTTGTATGCAATCAAGTCCCCGCCTGCTCCCAAGAAAAATCAACCACAGGCTTTGTTCGTCAGCTGTCTCTGCCCACTGGAGAGGCTCATAAGGCTTATAAAGGTTAAAGCAACAATATCCACCAATAACATCCTCATGTGGTAACAATTAATATCCAATAAATGTACTAGGCATGGGCTGGTATCACGTTTTCATGGTAGGATAACCTTGAATAAAAATACCCTGGTATGGTATTTACACACAAAATGTAATAAATGTACAATTACTGCCAATAATATGTTGATTATTACAGTTATATTCATGTTATTTCTAAAATGTAATTAGTATTTTGAGTTTTTATACAGAGGTAAACAACAGCTCAGGTAGACTACACATTAATTTTTGTCTTAATGTTCATTTAAGTATCAGACTCCAAATAAGCACACCTTCGTTCAAATCATTACCACACTTTAATGTTTCTTCATGGCTCAGTTGAAGTGATAAAAGCACCCTTTCAGGCAGTGACACAGACACATATGATGGCAACAGAGTCTGGAATACTTGTAATAGAAATGACATGCAGTATCACATTTAACCTGAATAACTAGAATGTAAAGAGTTGGTTTAAACATGATATCGTGAGACAGACTCCTATATTTCCTAAACTGGTCATCGACACATGCTTTTCACTCACTGCCAGTAAAACCACAGCTGTGATGTTTGTTGTAATGCGGTAAGTCATGTAGTTTACATACTAAGTGTAAAGAGTGTAATCTGAGGACAAATACAAATATAGATTCACACACAAATTAACAAATATCCACACCAACAGAACAATATATGTATTACTACGGAAAATGTGTGCAGCTTCTTTCTACCAGCTAATGATGGCTTTTTATATGGACGATCTGGCTCACTGCCCAGGGCACCACTCCTTTACGGGGCAGCCCAGGCACTCAAACTAAAGTTAGATCAGTTATGCCACTAATTAGTTTAATGCTGTTCATTTAGTAGTCCAGACAATGAATGGTGGGCATCCTTCTTTGTTGTGAATATATATATATATATATATATATATATATATGAAATTGGGTTTAAGAGAATGAGATGTTCTGAGAATATATTTTAGCAATATTTCTGAGAAACAAAGACTTTTTTGTTAAAACAAAGCAAAAGGTAAAAAATTCTCAAAGATATTTCTTTGAACAAGAGATTTTCAAATGTTGTCAAGAGTCGTCCAAAGACGTAATAGTTCTTTAATTTAGTGCAGAGTAGGAATCTGTAAATCAGTGACAGACTGTTTTTACAGAGAACCACCACTGATTTAAAATTTCTGTGTTTAGAAAAGGTCAGTGGCTGGTCTGCTCAAGGTCAAATCTCCTATGATGGGAGATAATGGGAAAAATTCCTATAATTACCCCGATTTTCACTCTAAACCTTCACGGTTCTTCTCTAATCTACACAATGAACCTTCCTGCATTTGTCTGATCCGAAACCATTAAGCGGACCTGAGGGATCCCATTATAGGAGCAGATGTTAAAATCCTCAAAGTTTCCCTTGTTTTCCATGATTAACCCATCTTATCCCATCTTTCTATCCCTTGCTTTTGC
This sequence comes from Girardinichthys multiradiatus, assembly GCF_021462225.1. Classification (NCBI taxonomy): domain Eukaryota; kingdom Metazoa; phylum Chordata; class Actinopteri; order Cyprinodontiformes; family Goodeidae; genus Girardinichthys; species Girardinichthys multiradiatus. Next base: position 15,519,139 of record NC_061818.1, read on the forward strand.
ATCTGCTGTTGCCTGTGTTAAATACATGCAAACGTGACCCTGGAAACTTCGAAGTACAATAGACAACAGAGAAACCACTGCTAAGAGGGGAAGTAAAACTGACAACACTTTGTCTCCTCTCACAAACACACTCTGAAGTCTGCACCACAGCAGGATTAATGTTTTTCCTCGTTTTTCTTGTTGTTTTTTTTTTACACTAACAGTGGACAAAGTGACACAAAAACTCCCAGCACTTCACAGTTTGGTTAATTTATGGTCCCAGCTTCAATTTAGTGATCACTGTAAACATAAATAACACAAAGAGGATTTGCTTTGCATTAGTTAAATTCAGCCCACGGGCAGAATAACTTATTGTAGCTGTGGTCTGAATATATCAGCTCTGTTCATTAAGTACCTGCCTGCACTAGTAACAACCTCATATCAGCTCTGACTGAAACAGAGTAGACTAACATAAATGTCTATAAGAGCCCAGGAACACCTCTGCTATTCCCACCAATCCGACCCGGAGCCTCGCCATCCACCAGGAGCAGATCTCCGTTACGAGCTGATGATCTGTCCGGACCAGGTCTCGTGTTTGGTCCCCGGGTTGAGATGTATGAGCTTCACCTCCACGGCCTGCACCTTAATGTTCTTAGGGGGGACTCGGCACACTTTGTATGTCACCTCGTCTCCCTCAACTGGAACGTACTCCCCCTCAATGCTGGAAGAGAGACAAACAGAAGCAGGGAAGCTCTGTTTTCCTTTAAAATGTACTTTTAGAGGTAAAACACACAAAGGTTGAGACTGATATAGATACATTTGTATTGGATGGAGAGATGGATGGTGTTTAGCTTCTTTTTAAATGAATCATGGAGCAAATCAGATGGAGCACGAACAATTAGGTAAAATGTCCAGTCTGGCGTTTTGAGGAAAATAAGGTTATACTGCAGAGTATATTTGCAGACTGTGCTTGAACTCCTCTAACATTAGACGCTTTCCTTAGCAGAAAGAGAAAGCAAAGAGAAGCTGTTTTATTTCCAGACTTGCCACTGCAGGTGCGGTGTTACCAGTAATTCAGCTAACACGGCGTGTTTCTTTTGCTGCGTGTTCGCTGTTGTTGCCACTTACTCTGAGATGTGAACAAAGATGTTTTCTCCAACGTGGGATGGTTGGATGAAGCCATGGCCTTGTGATCTGGAAAAGTTCTTACATACGCCCTTAAAAACTGGACCTGAGTGAGCACGGACCGTACTGCAGACAAAAAAGTGACAATAAATGACTGGGAGAAACATTAAATTGGTTAGGATAGGTTACTTTTTCAGTATTCATGTGAAGTTCACACGCAGAGCTTCACAGTACACAAAACAAACCAGTTTCTACCCCCTTATATAACAGTTTTGAAGAACATTTTCTGTCTGTCTTTGTAAGCCAGGTATTATATTCAGGTAATATATAATATATTCCTGCAGTTATGTTATTTTAACTAGTCAAACTCCTTAAATGTCACATTTTGCACATCAGTCTCATAAATATTATTGTATTCTATCAGGATTTTAATATGACAGGCCCTGTATGCTACTATTTTCTCTAACAGGTTTCCTGTTCTGTCAACACTACAGTCCCTTCTATATTTTGATAATAATGGAGGGACGCTTAAAAAATAAAACTCCTTCACATTTCTAAAAGGTAAAAATGGGACAACCCTGACATGCAGAAATTACTGCAGAGGTTTCGGAGGGTAAAACAGGAAAAAAAATTGAATAGTGACCTTTAACCTGCAGTGAAAGCTACTGGAACAGTGTGTCTCGTTGTGAAATAGTTGCTCAACAGCAGGGAAGTTGGTTCCTGCTAATGTTTTAAAATGTATGAGAGCATAGTGGGTTACAAGTCATCTGTATGGAATAATTTTGGTTTTGTACCATAATGCTTCATCTGCATACCTGCTTTCAAATAGATTAAAATATATATCAGTAACTGTTGTCTTTATGTGCTCCCTAATGCAGCTTTTGTTGGAAAGCTAAAGGGACAAGTCTGCAAAGCAACAGTTAAAAACTACTTTACCAAAAACTAAACTACAGCTCCTGAGCATCATCATTAAAGAGGGCTGGAAACTACAGGAAGGAGGTTCACAGCTGAAACTTCACATCAAACTAGACATTAAGACAGAGCTGTGTGGTTATCTACTTCTCAGCTTGGCAGCAACTGTTCATACATACGCTGAATAGGTGCGGTTGCGTTTGGTCGGCAGTGGGCTGGGTAGGTCCCGGGGAAGCGGGGGCTCCCTCCCTTCCTGCCACGCCCTGTTCCCCTCCCTTGGGAAAGGGAAGGAGAGGGTGAGGGGGGTGTTGGGGGAGCGCAGCGGCGTTCCGGAGGGTGACGTGAGGCTGGGGTCTGCCATGTCAAATGTGATGAAGGGACGTAGGACTGAGGAAGATGATGTGGAGCAAGTGGTTGCTGTGCTGTCACCACTGTCTGTCCTCTGCTGTGTCTAATAAGTGAGACGCCCACCACACTGTGGGTCAGCACTGCCGATCCAGCTCTGTCAGCAAGACTTACTGTGAGGAGAAAGAAAGAGGGGAGAACAAGAGGTCATTAAGGGGCTGTCTTATTTGGATGTGATGGTTAGAAGAAAGAGTGGGGGGAGATCTATAAATAAAAACCCTATTTATGCAACAAATAAGTCAGAAAATATCTATTTTTCTTCGTTTATTCAGTGTCCTTAAGTAAATATTTTAAAACAATAACGCAACGCTAATAGATTATACTGGCTTGCATTTGAACTCCTAACCAATTAAAGTTTTTTATATTTTGTCACTTTACAAATAAAAAAAAATCATGTATTTCATTGGAATTTTTTATGTTAGACCAGTCCTTTTTTCTCCTACTGTTTGTCAGAAAACTAACACTGCTCATCACCCTGAACACACCAGCCCTACAGTGAAACATAGTGGTGGCAGCATCAGGCTGTGGGGATGTTTTTCTTCAGCAAGGGCAGGGAAGCTGATCAGAGCTGATGGGGAAATGGGTGGAGCTATATAGACGTAAACACCGGAAGAAAACCTGTTAGAGGATGAAGAAGACTTATCAATAGAGCAGAAGGTTGTCTTCCAACAGGACCAAAACCAAAAACATACAGTCAGAGCTACACTTGAATGGTTTAGATCCGTGCATATACATGTGTTAGAACAGCCCAGTCAAATTCCCTTAAAAACTGCTGTTCATAGATTATCATTGCAATCTGATTGAGTTTAATCTATTTTAAAATGAAGAATAGGCATAAATGTCAGTATTTTGGTGTAAAAAGGATGTTAGATGCATCTTACAAAAGACTAGCAGCTGTAAATGTAGTAAGAATGAAAACTATTGACTCAGGTGGTTAAACACATATACACACATTATTTCATAAAACCTTTTGAGAACCATGTACCATCTTAATTCCACTTCATAATAATTGGTTTTCAAAATAATTTAGCCACACTTGTGGTTGTGATGTAGAAATGTTCAATAAATGTGGAAATCTGTGCAAGGCACTATGCTCTTAATTTTGGGTTATTTCAATGAACAAATGTCTATAAACGATGCAGAACAACATTATTCATACCATGATCACTTGGAAACAAATGCAGGAGCACAGTGCAGTGTTTTGATAACCCGCATCATGTCACTCATGAGATACCCTGTGGCACCCATCTAAACAATCCCCCCCAGCCCCCCTAGACACAGGGTACCGACAACATCAACATGTATGCAAAGCAAGACCAGTTCAATTAATACCACAAGACAACCCAACGCCAAAAACAATCTATGCTCCCACTCCGTGACAACATGTACAATGACTTTTCAGAGCTCTGCTGACTGCAAAAGGGAGGATTTCTATTAGGGTGTCTTGCTATTCATAAGCACTTCTTCTTCTATGGCATTTCACAAGCTTGGAGCAAATAGAGAGAGGGATCTTGGACCATTCATTTTTCTCTCTTGTGCAGAGTTCTGGGTTCTCTCTTATGCTTTCTTCTCTTCAGGTTTTCTAAAACATTCCAGTCTGGGGATGGAGAAGGTCATGGTATAAGGTTGATTTTATGTCTGAAACATTTCTGTGTTGATTTGGCCACATTTTGGATCTTTGGAAGAGAAATAGGCCCACAGCATCACAGATCATCCAACGTGCCTAACAGTGGGAATGACGCACTTTTCCACATATTCATCCTTTGTTTCACACCAAAATCCCGTGAGCAACATCCTAAAGAACTTGTCCCACCTTGGTTATTCTCTGTTTGAGCTACTGCTGTTAGGCAGACAGTACAGGGTACAGGGCCATCAAAGCAAGGACAAATAGACTGAAAAACTGGTTTTATCCAACCGTGGTTAGAGCTATGAATGCCAGTGAAATAAAATAAAATAGCCATGTCAAATGTCACCGTAAAATAATGCATAAATATCTTTTAAGTTGTAGTCATCATATCCATTGTCACTGTACAAGATCTACCACTGCTGGAAATGTCCATGGTCTGGTATATACACACACACACATACATGTAAATAGGACCAGCCTGGTAGCCAGTCTTCATTGATTGCACATTGCACCAGTAAGAGCAGAGTGTGAAGGTTCAATTAGCAGGGTAAGAGCACAGTTTTGCTCAAAATATTGAAATGCACACAACATTATGGGTGACATACCAGAGTTCAAAAGAGGACAAATTGTTGGTGCACGTCTTGCTGGCGCATCTGTGACCAAGACAACAAGTCTTTGTGATGTATCAAGAGCCACGGTATCCAGGGTAATGTCAGCATACCACCAAGAAGGACGAACCACATCCAACAGGATTAACTGTGGACGCAAGAGGAAGCTGTCTGAAAGGGATGTTTGGGTGCTAACCCGGATTGTATCCAAAAAACATAAAACCACGGCTGCCCAAATCACGGCAGAATTAAATGTGCACCTCAACTCTCCTGTTTCCACCAGAACTGTCCGTCAGGAGCTCCACAGGGTCAATATACACGGCCGGGCTGCTATAGCCAAACCTTTGGTCACTCATGCCAATGCCAAACGTTGGTTTCAATGGTGCAAGGAGCGCAGATCTTGGGCTGTGGACAATGTGAAACATGTATTGTTCTCTGATGAGTCCACCTTTACTGTTTTCCCCACATCCAGGAGAGTTACGGTGTGGAGAAGCCCCAAAGAAGCGTACCACCCACACTGTTGCATGCCCAGAGTGAAGCGTGGGGGTGGATCAGTGATGGTTTGGGCTGCCATATCATGGCATTCCCTTGGCCCAATACTTGTGCTAGATGGGCGCGTCACTGCCAAGGACTACCGAACCATTCTTGAGGACCATGTGCATCCAATGGTTCAAACATTGTATCCTGAAGGCGGTGCCATGTATCAGGATGACAATGCACCAATACACACAGCAAGACTGGTGAAAGATTGGTTTGATGAACATGAAAGTGAAGTTGAACATCTCCCATGGCCTGCACAGTCACCAGATCTAAATATTATTGAGCCACTTTGGGGTGTTTTGGAGGAGCGAGTCAGGAAACGTTTTCCTCCACCAGTATCACGTAGTGACCTGGCCACTATCCTGCAAGAAGAATGGCTTAAAATCCTACTGACCACTGTGCAGGACTTGTATATGTCATTCCCAAGATGAATTGATGCTGCATTGGCCGCTAAAGGAGGTCCTACACCATACTAATAAATTATTGTGGTCTAAAACCAGGGGTTTCAGTTTCATTGTCCAACCCCTGTATCTATATAAGTTGTTTCCTTATTTTCTAGACTTAAGTCTGCATGATGTTTAATTATTATGTTTTTATATCTGCCCTGAAAGGCCTTCACCTTAGTATCCGCTGTGCTTGTTACAATGACAATAAATCTGTAGTGTTTGTTGCAAAACAAAATCTTACTTTTAGTGTCATCTGACAATCACAAACAGTTCTACGTAAAGGTTGAGTGGACTTTGATAAACTCCATGTTCATGCTGGGGTTTGGACAGAAAATGCTTTGCATCACTCCTATGCAGCTCTTTGCTGCAGTTCTCTGTTTACCTCCCTTATCACCCGCTCTCTGTGTGGTGACAACATAAACATGAGCCGTCCTCTGACTTAGTTTTATACCCTAGGTAAACAGAAACAAATATAAAAGTGAAGTGTAAATTTAAAAAGTGCTTCGCTTACATTTATTTTAAGGGATTGTTAGGGGTCACCAGTGACCTCCTGTCCTGTGTGTGCCTACACCACATTGGGAACATATTCTATGCGTCACACACTGACTGGTCAGGTGACCTCGCCTCTCAGTTCCTTCAGACGCAGCTTCTCCTTAGACCCACGCCGTTACGCATCTTCTTACAATAGCTGATCATTTCACCATGATGACAGTCTGGAGGACAAAACAGCTTACGTGTTTTTGCGTGTGTGTGTCTTTGACGTTCTTTACGCCCAATCTGTTATCTGAGTGACGTCAGAACAACTGCAGAGTGGTGCGTTCATGACGTCAGGGACCTATTCCCATATGATAAATTGCAGATGGCTTACTTTTCCTGCAGGACTGCAACACGAGAATTACTACAACTACTACTACTACAGGGCGCCTTGCTGTATATACAGTTACTACTGTAACATAAACCAAAATAATAACACATGAATAAATAAAGCAACAATATTTTCCTGGTCCTGAGTAATCTGACATATGTGCATTTGAATTGCATGTTAGCAAAATAAATAAAAAGGCTACAAATAAAAAGGTTCCACAGCTGGCACTTATTTGCACCTTCAGCAAACAGACTCGGCCACTCGCCCTCTAATCTCAGCAGTTTCTCTAAACTGGGTGAAAAGCAATAAAAAGATCATCTGAGCGCAATCAGACAATAGAAAGTCAAACAAAAGCAGAGGAAAAGGTCGCTTCTCCAAAACAAGATGATGTAGGAATGAGGCGAATATATCAGCCATAAATGATATAAACCCTTATAAACGGCGATTATTCTCCGGCAGAACAACCATCATTGTTCCGATCTGTAAAAACAAAGCAACCCTGACCCGCTGCGCTCTGCAGGCGCTTCAGCATGCACACACCCCTCAGAAAAACTAGCACTTACTTGCAGCATGGGTGCCAGAAGAGGCAGAGGACGATCAGATTGTGTGTGTGTTTTGGCTCGATGCGGATTATATAAAGAGCAATTAAATAAATAAATCGAGTAAATCCGCGCAGATCTGCCGGAAAACCCTGGTGTGACGCCGGCGCTGGAGTTGACGGTAGAAGGTCTGCGCAGCTGCAGGAGATTCCGATGGCGTGATGTGACTTGTGCCTGAAAGTGACTTTGGTCATCTCCCCCCACCTGACCTGCATCCGCAGAGGGAACAGAGAGGCCAGTGTTCCTGGGGAATCTTTGCCCCTGTCTGGAGAAGGCTGTGACATAAACTCGTTTTATTTGGGCTGCAGTTATTGCAGCTGCTACAGGTTGAATGATCCAAACAATGATGGGATCACATACTTCCCTATTGGATTGGAAAGGGTTGATATTTCATACATATTTTAGTCAATCAGAGCAATCAGTCATTTTGATTAGCTTTTACAACTGGAGCATTGACAGGTAAGGGGGAATTGCCCATGAAACAAAATGTTTGCCTATTTGATTTTACAATAAACACAAGTGGGTCAGACCTAACAGTGTGTGATGGTAAGAGCACACATCTGCTATAATCACATGGGCCTGAGTCCGTCACTTTGCGATTTTAAATGCAGGTTGATAATCTCTGGATATATCCTATACATCCTAAATGTTCTTATCATCTGATTGGGATAGTTTGCATCAACTGATTGAATCCTGGATAGAACAGGACAATGATCCCAAATAAACATCAAAACTGGTTTTGAAATGGATAAAACAGTGTAACATTCAGCTTCCAAGAGCCTCAACATCAAACCTTATTGAAAATGTATACATTTGTGTTCAAAATAACACCAGTCTAACTAGCCTAACCTGATCAATCACTGTTTTTAGCAGAAATCATCTTAGTACATGGCAAATAAGTTACTAGTAGGTATAGTAGAGTCATAGAAAACCAATAGAACCAACATTCATTATATGCATGCTCCTTAGTCAGTGTAATTGAATAATTATACTGAACGAGGCATGTTCAAAATAATAGTGTGGAGGTCAATTACAGAGTTAATTAATTCTGTGAAGAAACAGTGTCAATAAGGTGGCTCTTAAGAATAACCACGGCACATGTACATGCCTTTCTCTCTGAAAATCTGACAAATATGGGTCATCCCAGGCATTGTTCAGAAGAACAGCACACTTTAGTTAAGACATTGATTGGAGAGAGGAAACATATGAAGAAGCACAGAAAACAACAGGCTGCTAGTCTAAAACTATTTCCGAGGCTTTATAATAGAAGGTAAAACCAGAGAAGTGGAACAAAACGAAAGCCTCCCATTTGAATGGATCGAAGAATAGTCAGAATGGCAAAGACTCAGCCAATGATCATCTCCAGGGTGATCAAAGAAGGTCTGGTGTTAATGGTGAGTACTGAGACAATTAGAAGAAGCCTGTGTGAAGCTACGCTACGGGCAAGAAGCCTCCGCAAAGTCCCACATGCTGGAGAGGGGACAATTTGCCAGAGACCGCATCAACTTGTCTAAAGAGAAATGGAGAAATATTCTGTGGACTGAAGAAAGACTGTTCTTTTTGGGTCCAAGGGCTGCAGACCATTTGTCAGGCGACCCCCAAACACTGACTTTAAGCCACAGTACACTCAGAAGACAGTAAAGCACGGTGGTTCAAGCATCGTGATATGGGGATGTTTCTCTGACGATGGTGTCTGGCCTATTTATCCCATACAGGGGATCATGGATCAGTCTGCACATATACAAATACTTGTCTTATGCCGAAGAGGAAATGACCTTCAAAATGGGTGTGTCAAAGACAACGACCACAAACACACCAGTAAGAGAGGATCGTGGTTCCAGACAAACAAAATCAAGCTCTGGAGTGGCCAGCCTAATCTGTGGACCTTAATCCGATTACAAACTTGTGAGGCGACATCAAAAACAGTTTCTGGAATGATAAATCCTAAAGACTTTCAAGTTTATACAGTAAAAAATTGAGTTTGTACAGAAAAATGCAGACACAGCTTGATGTTAATTTTCTGTCATGTGACTACAATGACTGATACATTTCTCTTCATGGTTTGATTTAGAATATAATGTGCAATGTTCCCAAAGAATGGAAATACAAAACTATTCTAAGGATTTTTGGCTTTACTCGCATGTTTAAACACACTGCTACTATTTTTAAACACAGCAGTAGAATGTGTTTAAAAGCCAGCTTTGTGCCAGGAAACCAACCAATTCAAATGACCCCTGCTCTTTCTGCCAAGAATGGGGGTCAAATACTCTGCCAGAATGATCATAGCTACAAAAACCACAGGAACGTTTACCCAAATATCAGTGGGGGTGTATGTATATGTTTGAGCATTTTTGTATATTTCTGTTTCTGTGTTGATTAGAGAAAATTACAAACCTAAAGTTATGCACGCAATTCTGTGTTTAATATATATATAAAAAATGTTTTCATCTAGAAAAAAAGGAGATTGAAATGCATCACTAAAAACCTAAAATGAACGATATTTCTCTCCATGATGAGTCCGTGTAAACTGACAGACCACACCACCTCCTCTGGTGAAACGGCTCTTCACACGAATGAAAGTTGATAAAGGTTGATAAAGACGTGGAGCCTGCAGTGAGGGTAACAAATTGATTACAAGCCTGATTCCCAGTTAAAGCTCATTACTTCGTTGTTGTCATGTTGCTGTTATTTGGATCTCGACAGCAAATCAGTTAGGCAGAAGAAGAGTTTATTGCAACAAAATAGTCTCTCCCCACACACAAAAACTCATTTTAGGACAAATAAAATTTTAAAACATCTGCAATATAAACCACATTTATTGGCACTCCTGGTAAAAAGCCTTAGAATAGTTTCTGCTTTTACTGCAGCAGGATAATGTCACACAGAAAAGCTCAAAGATCCTGCCTTTAATTGGAGTACATTTATTTAGTGGAAAAATTAGGGTTTCAACAAATTTATTTCAAATTTCTAAACTTTCAGTTTTCAGATTCTTCTCTCAGTTTTCATGATATTAGGATCATTTGAGTACAAAGAATTCACCTAGCAGGGTTTCTCTTCTTTTCAGAAATTATCTATTTCTACTTAAATCAGTTCGTATCTATCAAACTTCAAATCTCTGAACCGGATCCTAAATTAAACAAATGTACTTCAAATCATAGCTATACCTTTATTTCATAAAAACACCATAAAGTAGGAATTTAAACTTTGTTTTGTTCTAAACCGAGCTTCGATCAAGACCCTTTGGTCTGGTTTAACATCCAGGATGTAAAAGGCAGAAAAAGCGGTTGAATATACCTTTTTAGATTTTTGAGTGAGCGTGTTTCCACCTGTTAGTAACTCCTAAATCAAAATTATCAATGACTTAGGTAAAAACTCACATTTCGGTGTGTCAAACTGACAATAATTATATCACCTGAAAGTAAAACTGTATAGGAAGTCTTTATTACCTCAGAAATGAATGTTTTTTCCTTTAGCTAATCAGAGAAGAAATGGTCTGAAAACTCAAACCGTTTTCCATAAATACCCAGACTTGGAAAGTAATCACAATCCAGACTTTAAAATTGTGAAGAAACCCTGTTAAATATTCCCTCTTAAGAAATGATAGTTTCTTAAGAAACCATAATTTCAAAATCAATCTTTCATCTCAGGATCCCGACCTAAATCCCGTGGAGAACCTCAGAAAACCTTTCGGCTGAGCTGAAGAAGAGAGCACTCTGCAGGGACTGTGCAAAGAGGAAGGATAATTGTGCAACCAGGTTGGATTTGTCTTCTTTACAACTTCATCAGTGTGTGATTATGCTGCTACATATTTTAAGGCTTTTATATAGATCTTTTTTTTTGGGGGGGAGGGGGTTATGATGAAACTGTACTTTTTTTACTTTAAGTTACTAAGAATTGAGAGACTACAGTAGAACATAAATAAATTATTATTGGCTTAATTTGTTTTTTATTTTGGAAACTTATGTTGTAGAAATCACATGAATATACTTGTTTTGTAAACAAATACACAGAGGACCCAGTATGACACGTTTACGCCAGCTACTTCCTACACCGGAGCGTGGCTCTGTCCAGAACGCAGCTCGACTCATGTGACAAAAACAGCAGATTTCTGTTTACTGTCCTAAATGTCTCCGGATCAGCTGCAGCGCCCTATCTGCTGACAGATGTCCAATCGCGTGTTTGCTCCTCCTCTGTGGTGCTAGCTGTTCCACCAGGACAGCAGCCCCAGTCCGGACTCACAGATGGTCCCCTGGAACGAAAACACAAAGTCAGGGTGATTGCCGCTCGTGTTCGAGCAGCGACATGCAGGCCAAAGTCTGAGTCACTGAACACGCACAGCACTCATAGCTGCATGACTCTGCTGTTAAAGGCCCAGAATAAGGTTTAGTCGGTGAAACCTTCAAACAAAACCACAGCAAAAAGAAAAAAAGGGTTGATTACCCGTAGACAGAAAAATAAAATATGTAAGTAAAAACTAATCTGGGCTTTATGGAACTATAAATAGTATAACGAGTATGAACCAGCTTGATCAACATAATAAGCTGTTAATAATAAAGGCTTAATGCTCACCATTTGAGCAGGGGTGCCACCAAAGGGGGCTGGAGGGTGGGACAAATTGGGGGTACCGGCCCCCCTTCTGGTTCTATGAACAACATTTTATGCTCACCCCAGCTCCACTTTATATATGATAACTACATAGTGAAATGTTGCAGAGTTTTAATAACTGCTGGTTTTGGTGATTATCGCTGGTCCCCAGCTGTTTGGAAACGTTTTGCAACATCATGATGACATAAAGGCAGCAGATGGCTGAAATTAAAGTACCAAAATGATTTTGGGAACCTTTATTTTAATGAGATAAGAATGGTAAATAAAAAGAACAAACTGACTTCTATAACAATTTACCACAATGCTTTGCAAACGTATTCAGTTGTTCTTATATTTTGTCACATTACAGCCACAAACCTGAGTGTATTTTATTGGAGTTTCATGTGACGTACCAAGAAAATAGTGTATTGGTGTTGAAGCGTGAAGGGAAAGGATTCATAATTTTAAATGGTTTTAGAAATTTTGCATTTGTTGTTAGGCGTTTCTATTCAACCGCTTCACTTTGCTCCCCTTAAATAACATCCATTGCATTTAATTCCCCCCAGCTTTGCACATCAAGAGAAATAGCTCTTAACTGGAGTTAGGTCTGGACTTTGACTAAGCCAGACCAGATGAAGCTATAACTATGCCACTTGAGGAGTTCTGGATAGAGCATATTTACAGACAAAATGCAAACTGAATATTTGTTTGTACAATTTTTGCCTAATTATTGCTCCAGTTAACATAATCCAGCTAACAATTATTTGATTATTAAATTAGTCAGTCAGTCATTTTCTACCGCTTATTCCATAGTGGGTCGCGGGGGAACTGGTGCCTATCTCCAGCAGTCTATGGGCAGTCTATTAAATTAGTTGACGATTATTTCAATAATTGATTATTCACGATTAATCCGATGAATTGTTTTAGCCCTAATGTAAACCACTTTATTATAGCTCTGGCTGTATGTTTAGGGTTGTTGTCCTGCTGGAAAGTGAACCTCTGCTTCAGCTTGTTGCTGCCACCACGTTTCACAGCTGAGATGGTGTTTACAAGGGGGAGACGCTTTCTTTCCACTTTTCCATAATGGCCAGATTTGTCTAGTGCAAAACTCCACACAGGTGGATTGAATTTACCATTTAATTAGTTGCATTTTTAATTAAAGGACATTAGGGTACAGGGGGATAAATGCAAAAGCACAAAACACATTTGCATATTTTTATTTGGTCAAAGTTTTGAAAACCATGTATCACTGTCCTTCCACTTCACAAATGGCCAATACTCTGGGTTGGTCTACTGTGTTAGTCAGTCTTTTCTAGATTCTCCAGAGCATTGGCTGCATCCATCTGTAGTAAACTAGAGCAAAGCTGGCTGCCTTTAGATTGAATGTTGTGATATCTAATGCAGTCTGTGGTATTATAGCCAAAATAGTTTTAGAAATCTGGCAAAAAACTAAAATATTCATTTTATGTTCATTTGGAAAGTCCTTAATAATGTTACATTTGCTTAGAATTCCACTTTAATATATGGAGTTTATAGGAGCACAGATTCTGGTAAAATGTTGGTGTAGGCTCTCAGAAGTCCCACACATCACACTCTTAAGTGTTTATGAAGAAGACAACTGGACTTCTGGCCCTACTCGCTTATTTGATTTAATATTTGAGTCGTTCACACTTGACAATCCAAACATGTCACACAACGATGAAAATGTGGCTTGTTTTAGTCACGTGTCAAAGTGTGAATGGGTGGAAAACCACCTGGGAGGCTTTTGAAGATAGCAATGTGACACATTTGAATGGTAAACACAGGTGATTTGAGAGAGGGGTGAAAGACTTTAATTAGAGGAGGTGACCATCAAGTTTTACCTTTTTAAACACCTACAGAGCAGCCTTGACTAGTCTCCACAGGTGGTTTTACGGCAATTCACGCCGTGAGACGTGACCAAAACAAATTAGGTGACATGTTTAGATCGCCAAGTGACAATAATAAACATCGAACCGAACAGAGGAAAGGGTCATGGACTCATGTGACCCCATAAATGGCCCCATAAGTGATCTTAAAGGCCCTTTCAGTGTGATTGTTTTCACTAAGACTTGTATAAGCTTGATACTTCCAACCCATGTTCAGAACTAAGGAAGCCTTTTGGATGAATGGCGAAGCATCTTCATGAAACAATAGAAGAAGTCCAGTTGCTTTCAACTTGAACAATTAAGATATTTTGGAAAACTGCAAACACCATCAGATCTATCAGAGTTTAAATTATTGAAAAGACTCCAGAAATATCTGATCTTTCACAAAATCACAGTGACTGATCTCACTACGTTTTATAAAATTAATGATTCTTACAATCAGTGTGTATGGAGCCTGTTTTTTGTCCCCACTTTCTTGTGCTGGCGGTGCAGTCGCCTGTCCAGGTTGGGCTGGAGTGTCAGGCGTGGCGGTGGCCGGCCCTGTTGGCGACGTGTCCACAAAAACTTCATCTGCCACACGGAAACGGATCTCCTCTCCCTGGTCCATGTAGAGGTCATGTGCTCCCTCCTCAGTCTCGTACTCCCAGAGCCAAACCTGTTCTGCCTCGTCACTGGGGCTAAAACTAAGGAACGCTCAACTCAAACTACAGATTTAGTAAAACAGAAAGCAAACATTATTCAATAATGATGCTCAATATTAAACCCCAATGCTTTATTTTAAAAGGTTAGGATACAATTTAGCAGGCTGCTGAAGAGACTCAGGTGGGATCAGAATGTCATCGAAGAAACCCATCGTCACTGTGAACCAGAAAGGTTGACCACATGAATAACGTTCCACAGTTGTATTATTCACTATGAATATAAGGACATTCAGAAACATCCTCTTGAGCTCTGGAGAACTTGGATGATTCTTGATTTTGTGCCGTAATCCTATCATAAAGTCAAAGGCAAAAGAAATGATGTGCTTGCTGTTTCCATCGGGTTTGAAGAGGAACCGTAAAACCCAGTGACGCTAATCAAATAAACTTTATTAACTGACGATCAGAAGGTGTGATAGCCACTATGATAGCAGAGGTCTAGGCAGTATGCTGCTCTGGAGCAAGTGTTAACACAATGCCAAGCAGGAAAGACATCAGCAATGAACACAGGGAAGTAACTGTTTCAACCGGTTCAGACAATCATAGGTGCAACATCCAACTGTGAGAAATAATCTAGTTTGGCTTGTCTGGAGGTGTAGTAGAAAACCCCCTCCTTTAAAAATGAACATTATTAAGGCTGCGTTTACAAGAACCATAAGAGTTCTGGAACAAAAAGCTTCAGACAGATGAGTAGAGATGCTTGGTCATAATGCACAGCAACACGTTTGAAGAAAACCAAGAGGGGTTCTCATCACATACCAAGCATGGTAGTGGAAGGGTGATGTTTTGGGCTTGCTGTGCAGCTCTATAAACTTGTTTTCCTGTAAGTTTTGGATACACTTTAAACTCCTCTGTGTACCAACATATTTCAGAGTCAAATATGAGTCAGACAACAAAAACTTGGCCCAAATTCTTTGAAAGAACAATAATCAAAGACATCAGCAAATCTACTACAGAAAGGCTAAAAAACAAGAGTCAATGTTACAATGGTCCAGTCAAAGTCCAAGCCTCCATCTGATTGCAAAGCTGTAGCACGATCTTAACAGAAATGTGCAGAAACAAAGGCCCACAAATCTCACTGAAATGCAGCAATTTTGTAAAGACGAATGGACCGAAATGTCTCCATAAAGCTCTGAGACTGATGAAGTCAGATAGAAAACAGCCCACTTAAGCTATTCAATCAATGGATTTCTTCAACGTCTGTCTATTCTATATTATATTTAAATATATTCATGTTTGTGTAAGCAGAATCATGACTAAGGATGGTAATGGTTACCATGAACTCCCTCCTGACTGCAGTATTTGATCTTGCCAATGAGGATCTCTTCGAGGAACGGGTGGAAGACGACAAACCTGAAGTGGACTAAAACAAAATCAAAGGAAAGATGGGATCAGGCATCTGTAACCTGAATTTATTCAACAAGGCATATTGATATAGTGATTAGCCAGCAGTCAGTGTGACATTTAGATGATCCTCAAATTACCACGAGAAAAACTCTATCACATCACCTTCATCACTGTCATACCTTTAGTGTGTGAGGCGCCGTCTCCGGGAAAAATGTAGGAGTCTTCCAGTTTGGTGATATCATACAAGCAGATGCAGAGACCCACATTGTAGACCACCTGGGGTCAAAGAGCAGGTGTATTAATTTTACCATAAAAAAGATTTAGTACAGCAGCACAAAATGCAGGAAAACACATAATTATATGTGACCCGGTCTTTCTTCTCCAAGTCTGACATTATAGGAAACTAAACCTTTCCTCCTGACAGAACTGGTATAACTGGGTTGGGTTTGTAGGCCACCTTGCTCACGCACACCTTTTTTACTCTGCTGCCTACAAATGTTCTGTGTGAGCAAGATCAGGCCTTTGTGATGGCCACTCAAAAACCTCGAGTTTGTTGTCCTTTGCAACTAACTTACTTACATGCTTAGGGTCAAAGTTCATTTCGTAGACTCACAGATGTCTCAACTTTCAGCCTGATGTCTTGAGATGTTGCTTCAAGTTTTCAATGCTGGCTTTTGCTCTGAGGTTGATGAACACATTTTTCACCAAAACACGTTCCTCTCTGGGACACAATAACAGATTCCTTCCTAAGAAATATTATAGTTGGACATTCCTATGAAGTTTAATGTCCAGCCATAATATTGACCTATGAAGTTGGACTTATGAAGGTCCACAATTCACTTGTCACAAAAGGAGGAACTGTGTTTGAGGCGTTGCCTTAAAATACATCTACAGGAGTGTTTCCAATAAACTTAAATGTTGTGATTTGAACCCATCAGTAAATCACCAAAGCCATGACATTATCATCAGGGCTTCCACAAAATTAGAGATGCACCAATATGAAAATTTGGGTCTATAAATGACCACACTGCTGACATTGCTTCTCTGCTTCATCGCACAATCCCGTGCTGCATCATTATCACATGACCAAACAAACACCACATGGCCAACTCCCTCCCCTCCTGAAACACAAAAATGGAAATAAACATCAGTTGTTACTATCAGCCCAGCTTTACTCATCAGACCGATATGTTAAAAAGTGACTAACATCGACCAATACCAATGTTAATGGAGATATTTCATGGATCTCTTAAAACTTCTTCTCTCATTAACATGGCATTTAGCAAATATAATTCATTTTGGTAATCCTAACTAAAACAAGAACGTTTAGTCTGATTTAATGTCAGACAGTGAGAAAAAGTAAAAGTACACTGTCTTTATATACAGTGTATGTAAATATGTGGTTTTAACTGTATGTAATCAGGTACAAATCACCAATTAGTGATCGGTTGGCTTACAAAACTGGTTATTTTATAAAACAAAACTTGCATAGCTGTGAAAACATTTTGGTGTAACATATAAACTGTTAAATATAAAATATTCCACTACAAGCTTTTAGGGTTAGGACGTCTAATGCAGGATTTTGTACATTTCAAAGGTTGCTTTGAATGAAAGAGTAATGGGAAAAATATTTAGTTGTGCAAACTTTGCAGCGGCAGTTTTCGGGGCAACTGTTCAATAAGAAGGGTTGTCGGTTTGATTCCAGCTTCCTTTTCTGCCACATATCTATGTGCTTCTGGGCAAGGCATAACTTGCTTACTGATCTGTGTATGAATGTGTGCATTTGTGAGTGTGACTGGGTGAATGTGGTTCTAGTGTAACACGGACTGACTAAAAAGGCGCTTTAGAAACTCTATCCATTTACCACACATTAAGATTATTGTGCCAAGTGATCAGATGCATATTGATTCACTGCAAAGAGCTTTGTTGGCTTAAAAAGACCCACTTTATAACAGAAATCCATGTATGCTGTATTATGACTATTTACTTAAATTTAACCACGTCTGCCCAAATCACGGCAGAATTAAACAAGCACCTCAACTCTCCTGTTTCCACCAGAACTGTCCGTCAGGAGCTCCACAGGGTCATATACACGGCCGGGCTGCTATAACCAAACCTTTGGTCACTCATGTCAATGCCAAATGTCAGTTTCAATGGTGCAAGGAGCGCAAATCTTGGGCTGTGGACAATGTGAAACATGTATTGTTCTCTGATGAGTCCACCTTTACTGTTTTCCCCACATCCAGGAGAGTTACGGTGTGGAGAAGCCCCAAAGAAGCGTACGACCCAGACTGTTGCATGCCCAGAGTGAAGCATGGAGGTGGATCAGTGATGGTTTGGGCTCCCATATCATGGCATTCCCTTGGCCCAATACTTGTGCTAGATGGGCGCGTCACTGCCAAGGACTACCGAACCATTCTTGAAGACCATGTGCATCCAATGGTTCAAACATTGTATCCTGAAGGCGGTGCCGTGTATCAGGATGACAATGCACCAATACACACAGCAAGACTGGTGAAAGATTGGTTTGATGAACATGAAAGTGAAGTTGAACATCTCCCATGGCCTGCACAGTCACCAGATCTAAATATTATTGAACCACTTTGGGGTGTTTTGGAGGAGCGAGTCAGGAAACGTTTTCCTCCACCAGTATCACGTAGTGACCTGGCCACTATCCTGCAAGAAGAATGGCTTAAAATCCCTCTGACCACTGTGAAGGACTTGTATATGTCATTCCCAAGACGAATTGATGCTGTATTGGCCGCAAAAGGAGGTCCTACACCATACTAATGTATGTATTGATCTACAAATGCTACCCGAGGGCATCAAACCTCCTGTCCTCTAGTAGGCCTGTTCACCTAACTTGTTTCAACAGATCAGGATTTCTCAAAAAGTCAGTGTCAAATGTTCAAATTTCAAAATCCATGTTTGCAATTTCATGTATAAATACAAACGTTTGCTATAAACTTCTTGTCGATTTCTTCTTGAAGAATAAGCAAAAACAGGATGCATGGACTGAACCGATGGATGAATACATGTGGATAGATGGATTCGCCCAACCTTTATCCAGACTTGTCTTCCAAGTGAAGACCCCCCAACGCCCACGTGGGGAACGACAGTGACACCTGGAGAGGCGTGATCGGGAGGAATGGCCTCCTGAATCCGAGTGGTGTTTTGTTATTGGACTTCTGTGCTAGTCACGGATTGTCCATAACGAACACCATGTTCAAACATAAGGGTGTCCATCAGTGGACTTGGCACCAGGACACCCTAGGCAGGAGGTCGATGATCGACTTTGTTGTTGTATCATCAGATCTTCGGCCGCATGTTTTGGACACTCGGGTGAAGAGAGGGGCTGAGCTGTCCAATGATCACCACCTGGTGGTGAGTTGGATCCGCTGGACGAGGAGAAAGCCGGACAGACTTGGCAGGCCCAAGCGCATAGTGAGGGTCAGCTGGGAATGGAACGGTGGAAGGAGTACAGGTGCTTCTCAAAATATTAGCATATTTTGATAAAGTTCATTATTTTCCATAATGTCATGATGAAAATTTAACATTCATATATTTAAGATTCATTGCACACTAACTGAAATATTTCAGGTCTTTTATTGTCTTAATACGGATGATTTTGGCATACAGCTCATGAAAACCCAAAATTCCTATCTCACAAAATTAGCATATCATTAAAAGGGTCTCTAAACGAGCTATGAACCTAATTATCTGAATCAACGAGTTAACTCTAAACACCTGTAAAAGATTCCTGAGGCCTTTAAAACTCCCAGCCTGGTTCATCACTCAAAACCCCAATCATGGGTAAGACTGCCGACCTGACTGCTGTCCAGAAGGCCACTATTGACACCCTCAAGCAAGAGGGTAAGACACAGAAAGACATTTCTGAACGAATAGGCTGTTCCCAGAGTGCTGTATCAAGGCACCTCAGTGGGAAGTCTGTGGGAAGGAAAAAGTGTGGCAGAAAACGCTGCACAACGAGAAGAGGTGACCGGACCCTGAGGAAGATTGTGGAGAAGGGCCGATTCCAGACCTTGGGGGACCTGCGGAAGCAGTGGACTGAGTCTGGAGTAGAAACATCCAGAGCCACCGTGCACAGGCGTGTGCAGGAAATGGGCTACAGGTGCCGCATTCCCCAGGTCAAGCCACTTTTGAACCAGAAACAGCGGCAGAAGCGCCTGACCTGGGCTACAGAGAAGCAGCACTGGACTGTTACTCAGTGGTCCAAAGTACTTTTTTCAGATGAAAGCAAATTCTGCATGTCATTCGGAAATCAAGGTGCCAGAGTCTGGAGGAAGACTGGGGAGAAGGAAATGCCAAAATGCCAGAAGTCCAGTGTCAAGTACCCACAGTCAGTGATGGTCTGGGGTGCCGTGTCAGCTGCTGGTGTTGGTCCACTGTGTTTTATCAAGGGCAGGGTCAATGCAGCTAGCTATCAGGAAATTTTGGAGCACTTCATGCTTCCATCTGCTGAAAAGCTTTATGGAGATGAAGATTTCATTTTTCAGCACGACCTGGCACCTGCTCACAGTGCCAAAACCACTGGTAAATGGTTTACTGACCATGGTATCACTGTGCTCAATTGGCCTGCCAACTCTCCTGACCTGAACCCCATAGAGAATCTGTGGGATATTGTGAAGAGAACGTTGAGAGACTCAAGACCCAACACTCTGGATGAGCTAAAGGCCGCTATCGAAGCATCCTGGGCCTCCATAAGACCTCAGCAGTGCCACAGGCTGATTGCCTCCATGCCACGCCGCATTGAAGCAGTCATTTCTGCCAAAGGATTCCTGACCAAGTATTGAGTGCATAACTGTACATGATTATTTGAAGGTTGACGTTTTTTGTATTAAAAACACTTTTCTTTTATTGGTCGGATGAAATATGCTAATTTTGTGAGATAGGAATTTTGGGTTTTCATGAGCTGTATGCCAAAATCATCCGTATTAAGACAATAAAAGACCTGAAATATTTCAGTTAGTGTGCAATGAATCTAAAATATATGAATGTTAAATTTTCATCATGACATTATGGAAAATAATTAACTTTATCACAATATGCTAATATTTTGAGAAGCACCTGTACTTCGAGGATCTCCTCGATCCTGCCATCACGCATTCCGTGGTGGAAACAGAGGCTGAGGATTCAGGGTTGGACTCTTTCATCGCCCAGGCTGAAGTCACCGAGGTGGTTAAAAAGCTCCGCGGTGGCAAGGCTTCGGGGGTGGATGAGATCCGCCCTGAGTACCTCAAGTCTCTGGATGTTGTGGGGCTGTCATGGTTGACACGCCTCTTCGACATTGCGTGGCGGTCGGGGACAGTGCCTCTGGACTGGCAGACTGGGGTGGTGGTCCCCCTTCATAAGAAGACCGGAGGGTGTGTTCCAACTACAGGGGGATCACACTCCTCAGCTTCCCTGGTAAGGCCTACGCAGGGTATTGGAGAGGAGAGTCCGACCGATAGTCGAACCTCAGCTTCAGGAGGAACAGTGTGGTTTTCGTCCTGGCCGTGGAACACTGGACCAGCTCTATACCCTCTACAGGGTTCTCAAGGGTTCATGGGAGTTTGCCCAACCGGTTCACATGTGTTTTGTGGACCTGGAGAAGGCATTTGACTGTGTCCCTCGTGATGCCCTGTGGGGGGTGCTCCAGGAATATGGAATTGGGGGCCCTTTACTAGGGGCCATCCGGTCTCTGTACAAGCGGAGCAGGAGTTTGGTCCGCATTGCCAGCACTAAGTCGGACCTGTTCCCGGTGCATGTTGGACTCCGGCAGGGCTTCCCTTTGTCACCGGTCCTGTTCATAACTTTTATGGACAGGATTTCTAGACGCAGCCAAGGGCTGGAGGGGGTCGGGTTTGGGGACCAGTGGATTTCGTCTCTTCTTTTTGCGGATGACGTGGTCCTGCTGGCCCCATCTAGCCAAGACCTACAGCATGCGCTGGGGCGGTTCGCAGCCGAGTGTGAAGCGGCTGGGATGAGGATCAGCTCCTTCAAGTCCGAGGCCATGGTACTCGACCGGAAAATGGTGGCTTGTCCTCTTCAGGTTGGAGGGGAGTTCCTGCCTCAAGTGGAGGAGTTTAAGTATCTCGGGGTCTTGTTCACGAGTGAGGGAAGAATGGAGCGGGAGATCGACAGACGGATCGGTGCGGCTGCCACAGTAATGGGGTCGCTGTGCCGGTCCGTTGTGGTGAAGAGAGAGCTGAGCCGAAAAGCAAAGCTCTCAATTTACCGGTCGGTCTACGTTCCTACCCTCACCTATGGCCATGAACTTTGGGTCATGACCGAAAGAACGAGATCACGGATACAAGCGGCTGAAATGTGCTTCCTCCGTAGGGTGGCCGGGCACTCCCTTAGAGATAGGGTGAGGAGCTCGGCCATCCGGGAGGGGCTCGGAGTAGAGCCGCTGCTCCTCCACATCGAGAGGAGCCAGCTTAGGTGGCTTGGACATCTATACCGGATGCCTCCTGGACGCCTTCCTCTGGAGGTGTTCCAGGCACGTCCCACCGGGAGGAGGCCCAGGGGACGGCCCAGGACACGCTGGAGGGACTATGTCCCTCGGCTGGCCTGGGAACGCCTTGGGCTCACCCTGGAGGAGCTGGAGGAGGTGTCTGGGGAGAGGGACGTCTGGGCATCTCTGCTGAGTTTGCTGCCCCCGCGACCCGGTCCCGGATAAAGCGGAAGACAACGAGTACGAGGATGCATGGACTGGTAATGGAAAAACCGATGGATGAATACATGTGGATAGATGGATGCACCCAACCTTTATCCAGACTTGGAAAACACTTAAAACGGATTCCATGTTTTTACACAAGAATCCCTAAGCTCTGACTTAAGCTCACCGTATGCAATCACCTGTTACTCTCTGCTATGTAAAAGTTGTGAGGCCACCTGGCTGCATGTTGTCATTTTGCCTGCTGTGTAACTGTGTGTCCTGCTCGCAGATGCAGTTCTTTGCAGCATAAACCTGCCGTGATGCAGCTGATCTGCCGCCCTCACCTTGTTGGCCAGCTTCTTGTTCAGCTCCTCCGCTATGGCATCATTCAGTTGTCTCTCGAAGTTCCACGGAGGGATCCGCACAGTGTCCACCATCTCCACCAGCACGAACATGATCCACGCTTCACGCTAAGAGCAGCCCCACTCCCACAGTCAAAACACTGCCGAGTGGCGACAAGAAGGACGCTGAGTTTAGTAGAACAGCATTTTAAATTCTTGTTCTCTTCAATTAATTACAGTGGCTTACAGTGCAGGAAGAAACAACGTAAATATTGTACAAACTTCTTTCCTACATCGCACTGAATCAACGTGAATTCTTGCGACAGTACACATTTGATTTTCTTCTTCTGGTTTGTGCGCCGGCCTAGTCTCACTGCTGCCACCTCCTGGAATTATATCACTCCTACAGCGTCCAGTTAGTCTTCTTCTTCTGTTTTTTTTATTTGCGGATGGCAACCATCTTAAGGTGTATTTACCGCCACCTACCAGGCTGGAGTGTGATCATAAATAATCTCAGAGGGAATATAATAATACAACACAAACATACACACATACTTTAAATACGATTAAATAACCCTGTGTTTATTAAAAATCTAATTAATTTATTTCTAACATAATTTGATTTATTTCCTAAAAGATTTATCATAGAAAATCCTATTTTCTCTCAATTTAGTATCGATTTTAGTTGCTGATGTTCCTCTGAATACTTATTACATTCTAATAATACATGCTCTACTGTTTCCATCTGTTTACAATAATTACAAGTCCCTGTTTCATGCTTCCCCATTCTGAAGAGAGAACTATTAAGTCCAGTATGACCAATTCTAAGTCGAGATATAACTCTTCTTTCCGCCTACCATTCATACAATTATTACCCCCCACATACTTTTGAATTTTATATAAATCTCTACCAGTGTCATGATTATCCCACTGTTCCTGCCAAACCTTAAGGATTTTATTTTGAATGATAGATTTACTTTTGCTTAAAAGAATACTTAAGTTAATAATATCTGATTTCAGGGCCTGTTTAGCTAATATATCGACTTCTTCATTTCCCTCTATTCCTACCTGAGCAGGAATCCAGACCAATCGAACAAAACATTTCTTATTATATAGCTGAACTAATAAGTGATATATACTTAATAATAAATCTAATCTCCAAGATTTGCCAGATTTTATACTTAATAATGCAGCTTTACTATCGGATGCAATTATATATTTACTTTCTTCCCTAATATTATCACGCAACCATTCTAAAGCTAACATAGTGGCAGATAATTCAACTGTAAAAACTGCTAGATGATCTGTTGTTCTCCTTTTAATCCTGACTTTATGCTGTGGGATATTCACAGCTGCTCCTGTTCTGCCACTATTTGGATCTTTAGATCCATCTGTATATATAATTATAGTATCTTTAAATCTTCCAAAATAATTATTCACTATAACCCATTCTGGAGTCTTTCCCTTTTTAAGTAATTCTCCCAATTTCAGATCAACTTCTGCTGTGATAAATAACCATGGTGGAATTGGTGACTGTGGAACCATAAAACTATACTGGAACTGAGTCAATCCAAAATTATGAGCTTTTATGTCCCCAATCCATCCAAAGCTATTACAATCAGATTTATGATGTTCCCAACAGTCCGGCAGCACAGCCTTGGTTGGATGATCATAATTGTGTCCCTGTAGGTTTACCCAATACACATACATTAG
Source organism: Girardinichthys multiradiatus (assembly GCF_021462225.1). NCBI lineage: Eukaryota > Metazoa > Chordata > Actinopteri > Cyprinodontiformes > Goodeidae > Girardinichthys > Girardinichthys multiradiatus. The sequence continues at coordinate 15,543,496 of NC_061818.1, forward strand.
CTTCAATCTTCTTAATCTTAAAGGAAGCTCACCAATTTCAACTTGCAAAGCAGCTAAAGGAGATGATCTAAAAGCTCCACAACATATTCTTACCCCTTGTGTTTGTTCGCTATCAAGTTTCCTCAAATGGCTATCAGCAGCTGCCATATATGCTATACACCCATAATCCAAGGAAGATCTCATGAGAGCCTGATATATTCCCAACAGCGCACTTCTTGAAGCTCCCCGTTACTGTCCAGCGAGACATCTCAACAAATTATTCATTTTTTACATTTATTTTGAACTGATTCTATGTGCTGTTTCCAAGTTAATTTTTCATCAAAGATGACACACAAAAACCTCACTTTATTCACTTGTTCAAGCTTCTGATTATAAAGATTTAAATTAACTTCCTTATGTCTTCTGTAAAAACAAATAACTTGGGCCTTTGCAACTGACATTCTAAATCCCCATTTATTTGCGCAACTTTCCACTTCCAAAATGGCATCCTGCATCTTTTTCTGCAAATATATAAGATTATGTCCCCGCACCCACAGAGCCCCATCATCTGCAAATAAAGATTTCCCTATACTACCATCTATCTCATCAAAAATGTCATTTATCATTATATTAAAAAAAATGGACTACACACACTGCCTTGTGGGGTACCATTCTCAACAATATATCTATTGGAAAGAGCAGCCCCAACTCTAACTTCTATTTCCCTACCAAACAGAAAATCTAAAACCCAGTTATAAATCTTACCACTTATGCCAAATTTTTCTAATTTAATCAATAATCCCTTTCCATAACATATCATACACCTTTTCTATGTCAAAGAACACAGCTATCACTATTTCTTTATTTGTTTGAGCTTTCCTTGCTACTGACTCCAGGCACAATACCGCATCAATCGTATTTCTCCCTTTACAAAAACCACTTTGAAAAGGACAGAATAAATTTTTACTTTCAAGAAAATATGATAGTCTGTGTTACAATTCTCTCCATTATTTTCCCTAATTGAGATGTAAGAGCTATAGGCCTATAGTTTGAAGGGTCTGTTGCATTTTTTCCTGGCTTCAACACAGGAATTATAACTGACTGTTTCCATGCAGCAGGAATTATCCCTGTCTCCCAAATCAGATTAAAAAGTTTTAAAATAACAGTAAGAGATATATCATTTAAATGTTTAAGCATCATATAACAAACTCCATATTTTCCTGGTGTTGATTGTTTACCATTAAAAATAGCTTTTTTTTAGCTCATACATAGTAACAGGCATATTTAGCTCTTGATCTGAAACTATTTTCTTATTAGTGACTCCTGGATTTTCAGCTAAAATCTTCTCTTTATAACTCTTTATATCTTCAGATACATTTTCTGAACTATGCACTGTAATTAACGTTTCTGCCTTTTCTTTATTACTAACAGCTATTTTCCCATTAATTTCTAGAACAGGTAATGAACATTTCTTCTTAACACCATTCATTTTCTTAATAACTCTCCATACCTCAGATAATTTGGTTTCTCTTCCAATAGAATTACAATACTGCCAACAGACCTTAGCTGCTCTAATAGTCCCCTGAAACCTGAACTATGTCCACCTCCACAATTACAACATTTTAAAGGAGCTCCTTCCTCACATTTCCCATACTCATGATCCCCAGCACATCTCCCACACTTCTGTCTGTTTCCCTTTGCATACTATCGCAATATGTCCACATTTTTGACACTTAAAACATCGCAGTGGCGGAGGAATAAATGGTCGAACATCATAACTCATATATCCCACAAACACTTTGTCTGGTAGAGTGTTCTCTTCAAACTTTATCATGACAGAAAAACTATCACTCCTTTCTCCATTTTTGTTTCTTTCCAACTACTTTCCCTCCTGACATATTTGATTTAATGTCATCGACTGGCACATCAGGAGAAATACCTGAAATAACGCAGCACACATATTTCTTGTTTTCTAGTATTCTCCCCCTTACATTCTCACCTAGTACTTTTTTTATATTCAGCGCCCTTTCTTTTTGTTTAACATCATTACAAATGATCAATAAAGATCCATCTCTCAACACTTATATTTCACTTTTCCAACAAGTAAGTTACCCAATGACACACCCTCTTTAACCGTTTTCAAGACTATTTTAAACTGTCATCACAATTGTTTCTCCTTCAGCCTCAGAAACAGATGATTCTGTTTGTTGTCTTTATTTTTTGCGTTTGTTTTTAGCTTTTTGAGTATACCATATCTCTTCATTTTCCCCGCCATCAAAACCCTCGTCCATTTCACGTCACTTCCCTCTGACATCTTTCCAACCATTCACAGCCCGGCAGGGCCTCATCCGCCCCGAGAAGTCAGGACGTCCGGTCTTCTTCTTCTTCTTGTATTAGTTTTGGCGGTTGGCAAATAACTTGAAGATGTGCATTACCGCCACCAACTGGTATGGAGTGTGGTTCTTCATGGTTTTAAATCTTATTTACTATTACAACAATCAAATTCTATTTATTAATTTAGTGCTTTTGAAAAATCTAATTATAATTTGAATATGTTTGCTACCTAAACTTCTTTGCAAAGTATCTATCAAAATAAAATTTTCTTTAATACCTACAAATTCTCTCCTCAAAATTGTTCTTTCTTGTTCTTATTTCTGACACTTCAATATTACATGTTCTATTGTTTCCTCCTCTCCACAATGATCACATTTTCCTGTATTATGTTTCTTTATCTTGAACAATGTAGAATTAAGTCCTGTATGTCCTAGTCTTAATCTTGTAATTAATCTTTCCTCTTTTCTACTCCTTCCTCTAGTTCTTACTTCTACTATCTTGTTGATTCTGTAAAACCATCTTCCTTTCTTTTCTTCATTCCACCTTTTTTGCCACTCTTTCCTGATTCTCTGTTTAATTATATTTCTTGCCTCTGACCTACTAATATTAATTATAAAGCTAATGTTGTTTTGTGTTGCCTTCTTTGCTATCCTGTCCGCCTTCTCATTCCCTCCAACTCCTACATGTGTTGGTACCCATAAAAACACTAATATTAATCCCATTCTTTGTATTCTAAATAAAGTATGTTTTATTTCCAACAACATGTCTGGTCTACCCTCTGAATGATTATGTTTTAAACTTAATAATGCTGAACTTGAGTCTGAACAAATGATTGTTTTTAATGGTTTTATATCCTCCAGTCCAGTCAGTCTATTCACTTCCTGCTTCTTTAACAACCACAGTCAACCCATTCCTGTTATTTATATATATTTTTAAAATACTCTAGAATAATTATTTAAAATGTGTTATACTTTATGTTTTGTAATCTGTGATAAATAAGAAATAAGTTCAATCAAGTTTAGAACAAAGAAGAAACCCTTTAAAAGAGCCCCTGTAAAAAGAAACAATTTTTTAGTAAATTGTTCAAATTTTTTTAGTAAGAAGACCTTTCCACAATTTACTGACAAACTCACACAATGCTGCTTCACTAGTGTCCTGTAAATTCTTTTCAATATTTATATTCTGGATAAATGGTTGAGGAAGACATTCAGAAAAATTCTCTTAAAGCCTTTAAAAGGTGATAAAAAAAAAAGCATCTGTTCAAGTAAGAAATTAGATTTTCATTAGGGGACAATGTGGTATTTCTTTTGTTCCTGTAATCCTAATGTGCAGTCATGGGTAAACAGAACTGCATCCCTGCTGCTTACACAGGATCTCATAAGAAAAGCACCAATCATTAATTAACTTATATTCATTGCATTGTAAACACAATCCCTAGGTGGAAAGATGTCAGCAATGATGCAAAAGAAGCAATTGCTGCTACTGTCCATTAATTTGGAAATCATTATAAGGTTGTTTGCGAAGTTATTTTCATTCAGACTTCTTCTTCTCTACATTTTACACATTTTCTACAGATGGTGCTCATTACGAGCAGTTTCTAGCCATCTATCCTTTTCATCAGTTCATCCAAGATCAGCTTGCAGAGGTTGCAGGTGTGGGAGCGGCATCCGTAGCAACCCTTAACTAGTTAAGAAATAACTTTTATCTCAATATTGCTAGATCTCAAATATATGATCTGTACATTTTGTTTTATTCTTACAGATATACTCTTATGTTTAAATAAAGAACTGAATCTGAAAATCACAGAAAAGATACACAATATTATTTATATGTTCCTTGTGCTTTGAAGTTACCCACATACTGTATAATCTCCAGCACCTGGAAGCAAATGTATGTGGCTTACATCGAATACATTTTTACTGAAACCTGTAGGGAGGTCAAAAAATAATTGTGGATTGCATGCAATCAATTTAATGATAAATAATAAAATTAATAATTTACCTGCTTGTGTCCAAATATCTGGGTACAGGAGTTCATTTAGCATTACTCCATGACAAGATAAATGTACTTAGCTTAGAAATATGCGATATTGTGAACTTTTATTTTTATCCCTGCAAAAGATGTGTAAAAACATAAATTGCTGCTAGGGAGATTCAGTTATCCATCTGCCTTATACTGTGTTGAGATATAATAAACGTAGGGCCTCGTCCAGCTTTGTCTGTCACAGTTTCAGTTATTTGAAACCTTTAATTGTTGCTCTGGTAATATATAAGGGCATGTTTAGGTCATTTCCTGACTTCTGAAGGTCAAAATAAGTCCACCTTTTGTCATGTTCTCTTGTCTTTTCCAATTTGAAGTGAAATGGCCCTTGTCATAACATTTTGAAAACCTAAAGGGGAACTTTTATTATTTAAAAGTTTCTATACCCTCTGATCAACCTAAAGAAAGGAAAGTACATCCTAAAAAAGTATAAAGTACAGACAACATAAATTATTCGTTAATTTTAAAGTAATTGTCAGGGTTCCCAACTTTTTGCATCAATGCTGGTTTTGTTGAAAGCATTTAGTTGTTAATGTGGGGCTTTCTCCCCGCATTAAGAATTACTTTACATAAAAATATGAGACATCAGAAAAGGCTGGTGTCTAACTAAAAAAGATTTTTGTTGAACTTCACAAATCAAGTTGTGCAAATTCAAGGAGATGGTATCTAAGCAAAATCAATTCAAATTAATTAAATTATGTTTATTTTTATACCAACAGTTCACAACACGTCGCCTCAAGGCACCTCAAAGTCAATTCAATCCAATCATACAGACAGAATTTAAGTCAAGTGCATTCATTCCAATTACATCCAAGATATCAAACATTTCAGTCAAGTACAATTAATTATTCAAGTTGGTAAAAAAGGTTTTCTATCTAAGGAAATCCAGCTAACTGCATTGAGTTACTGACTTGCATTCACTCCACCTGGACTAACATGTATTGACAGATATGATCAAATTTATTAATTCTCCAAAAACAGTGATAACTCAGGGTCCAGACCACAAGGCAGAATTGTAGTTTAACACACCTCTCTGCACATGTTGTACTGTTACCTACCTATTATTCCATTGCCCACATCCAATTTAGCTCTACTGAAATAAATATAACAAATTATATTTATTGGACATGAGATTTTTCTTCAGAGAGTTTGTTAATGACTTCATTTGTCATTCAATCAATTGATTATTTTGCCTCACAGAGGCCTGGCTACAGCAGGAAGATTATGTTAGTATAAATTATTGAAATTCTTCTACTTACATTTTCCCATTCCTCAAAATGCTGGCCAAGGAGGATTAGCAACCAAAATTCAATCAGATATATTTATGAGGCCCTAGGACGGTTAAAAGCTACAATTATTTCAAATACCCATCACTGAATTTCTCTAATGTAAATTATAAAGTACCCCCTTCTGTTTGTAGTTCTGTATTGCTACCAGACTGTTACTCTCAATTTCTAGATCACTTCTCAGATTGATTATCTGATTTAGGAATAAATATTGAAACATTGGCAGACCTACTCACTCTTGGCTTCATACTTGGGATCCTGCCGACAAATGGGATAATTTTCCAATGTTATACTGATGATACTCAGCTATATTTATCAATAAATCTTGGTGATCCAATTAGTTAGGTAGACTGCATGCACATCTTGAATACATAAAAACCTGGATGACTTAAAATTTTCTGCTTTTACATTTACACAAGACGGAAGTTGCTGTCCTGGACCAGAGCCTTTGAATAAGAAACTGCTTGGTCAGCCGCTTACTTTGGATGGCAACAAATTGGCCTCAGATAATAAGGTAAAGTACCTTAATGTAATTGCTGACGACATGATTATATCCCATATCAAACAGTTTCAAGGACTTTCATCTAAACGTGGAAATGGAGGGAGATAATTTAGCCATCAGGCTCTTCTCCTGTGGAACCAACTTCCAGTTTTTGTCTGTGAGGCAGACACCCAATTTACTTTTAAGACTAGGCTTAAAACTTTCCTTTTTTTTTTTTTTATAAAGCTTAGAGTTAGAGGGGCTTAGGTTTTCCTGTGCTATCTCTGTAGTTATACAAATATACGCTTAAATTGATGGAGGCCATATAGAACACTCTCCCCAACTATTTTCTCCCGCTACTCTAACTGTACGTTATTTAAAGTTATTTCCCCTATTAACTTTATTTTCTCTCTCCGTTTTGTGATTTCATAGAAGATACACCTTGCCTGGTATACCGGTCCTTCTCAAAATATTAGCATATTGTGATAAAGTTAATTATTTTCCATAATGTCATGATGAAAATTTAACATTCATATATTTTAGATTCATTGCACACTAACTGAAATATTTCAGGTCTTTTATTGTCTTAATACGGATGATTTTGGCATACAGCTCATGAAAACCCAAAATTCCTATCTCACAAAATTAGCATATCATTAAAAGGGTCTCTAAACGAGCTATGAACCTAATCATCTGAATCAACGAGTTAACTCTAAACACCTGCAAAAGATTCCTGAGGCCTTTAAAACTCCCAGCCTGGTTCATCACTCAAAACCCCAATCATGGGTAAGACTGCCGACCTGACTGCTGTCCAGAAGGCCACTATTGACACCCTCAAGCAAGAGGGTAAGACACAGAAAGACATTTCTGAACGAATAGGCTGTTCCCAGAGTGCTGTATCAAGGCACCTCAGTGGGAAGTCTGTGGGAAGGAAAAAGTGTGGCAGAAAACGCTGCACAACGAGAAGAGGTGACCGGACCCTGAGGAAGATTGTGGAGAAGGCCTGATTCCAGACCTTGGGGGACCTGCGGAAGCAGTGGACTGAGTCTGGAGTAGAAACATCCAGAGCCACCGTGCACAGGCGTGTGCAGGAAATGGGCTACAGGTGCTGCATTCCCCAGGTCAAGCCACTTTTGAACCAGAAACAGCGGCAGAAGCGCCTGACCTGGGCTACAGAGAAGCAGCACTGGACTGTTGCTCAGTGGTCCAAAGTACTTTTTTCGGATGAAAGCAAATTCTGCATGTCATTCGAAAATCAAGGTGCCAGAGTCTGGAGGAAGACTGGGGAGAAGGAAATGCCAAAATGCCAGAAGTCCAGTGTCAAGTACCCACAGTCAGTGATGGTCTGGGGTGACGTGTCAGCTGCTGGTGTTGGTCCACTGTGTTTTATCAAGGGCAGGGTCAATGCAGCTAGCTATCAGGAGATTTTGGAGCACTTCATGCTTCCATCTGCTGAAAAGCTTTATGGAGATGAAGATTTCATTTTTCAGTACGACCTGGCACCTGCTCACAGTGCCAAAACCACTGGTAAATGGTTTACTGACCATGATATCACTGTGCTCAATTGGCCTGCCAACTCTCCTGACCTGAACCCCATAGAGAATCTGTGAGATATTGTGAAGAGAACGTTGAGAGACTCAAGACCCAACACTCTGGATGAGCTAAAGGCCGCTATCGAAGCATCCTGGGCCTCCATAAGACCTCAGCAGTGCCACAGGCTGATTGCCTCCATGCCACGCCGCATTGAAGCAGTCCTTTCTGCAAAAGGATTCCCGACCAAGTATTGAGTGCATAACTGTACATGATTATTTGAAGGTTGACTTTTTTTGTATTAAAAACACTTTTCTTTTATTGGTCGGATGAAATATGCTAATTTTGTGAGATAGGAATTTTGGGTTTTCATGAGCTGTATGCCACAATCATCCGTATTAAGACAATAAAAGACCTGAAATATTTCAGTTAGTGTGCGATTAATCTAAAATATATGAATGTTACATTTTCATCATGACATTATGGAAAATAATTAACTTTATCACAATATGCTAATATTTTGAGAAGGACCTGTATGTGTTTAACTGGGATGCCATCCTGGACGACCCATCGGCTGAGCTACTGTTACCAATAACTTCAACATGATGTAAGCAACTCGCCACTGTCCCTTAATGCTCATTCAGGAGGAGGGATTGTTGCAAAGTCATTGACTCGATGCAATTGGGTGAGTTTCCTTAACTTCAATGATAAGCTGGCTGTGACTGCAAAGTTTAATAGCTAGCTTGAGTTAGAATGTATGTTATTGACTTAAAATCATAATATGATAGCCTGCTTTGGTCTGTATATAACTTAGGAGTTTTTTTATAAAGTGCCCTGATTGGACATTTGTCGTGAATCCCCACTATATAAATAAACTTAACTAAAACTAAATTGAAAAGAAAAACACAATAATTTAAGATTTTATTTATTGTTTATATTTGTAAATATCAATATATTTCAACTTTGTAAGCTATAAAACAGCAGATTACTTTTACAAAATCAAGTTTAAAGAAACAAGTGAGAACAATCATGATTTGGAAAGAGCATTCCTCCATATTCCAGAAACATTTAGAAGACATTTCAAAACACTGGAGTAGGAGCTTGGTCACACAGAGTTCACCTGAGGTTAACATAACGACAAAGCCATCATGTGGACCACCCTTAGATTAGTCATCTGACACGTAATCTGAAACTAAACAGCACAGCCTCATCTTGATTCACAGTTTAAGATAAATGTTTTTTGTTCAGAGGGGAAATAAAACAGGGAGGTCATGGTCATATGCAGTAAGAATTTAATAACATACTGAGGCCACATCGCACCTCCTTACCACAGCTACACCTTACCACTCCGATTCAAGTACTTTAAAGCCCGTTTTTAACGGAGCTCAGTCTTTCTACCATCAATGATGAATTGTTGTATTTCAGTTTTAGTCAAAAGTAGAACTTGTAATGAGGAAAAACAAATGAAGTCAAAAGCAAAACTAAAATAATTTTCTTCACTCTATAAGTTCAAGAGTACAGGCACCCGATTACTAGATTGTGCGTTAGCTTCTGTTAGAGAAACGGCTTTCCCAACACACCTTACAGTGGAAAAAAAAACCATTCAGTTCAGAGATTGAGACAATGAACATAATCTCATCATAGCCACCTTGGAGTAAATAGTACAGTAGCAAGCAGACAATTTAACAAACAACATAAAAACCAGACAGACTTGTGAAGCTCTACAGGATTTACATTGTGCATGTGTTTAGTTTTCTCTATGGACACACCATGATAATGGCTTGTTTATTCATGAGTAATACTTGAAGAGCTCACTTCTGCTAAGATAGGATGGCAGGAGGCTGAAAACAACAGACATTTTGTTAAACCGAAACAATTCTGGACACTAAAAATATTTAAGAAAGAAAATATGGTAAATTTACTACAGTAGAATGAGTACAATTTAGTCTAGTTTGTGAGGAATCACACAGCTTTTTTCACCAAAAGTAATTATACTGTCTTGCAAAAGCTTTTATAAGATTGGAACCTTTCCACCTTTTTGTTACAGTACAAACACATCCTTTAATGTCTTTTATTATGACTTAGAATTGTACTTTTACTTAACATATAAATATCTGAGAAGTGTGGCATTCAGTTATTTTCAGAACATCTTACTCTGACATCCCTAAACAGAATAAAATCAGGTGCAGCAAACTGCTTTCAAACGTTACAGTATTAGTAGACAGACTTGTGTATAATTTCATCTTAGAGTAAATTACAGCTAGATTTTCATCCACTTGCTCTTGACAAATAACGGTTTTGTAACATACATTGAAGTTTGTGGTTTTAACTTCACAAAATGTTAAAAGGTTCAGATGTTATGAAAGCTTTTACAAGGCACTGTATAAGGCAGCATTATAGGGAGTGTCCGGATACTGTCGCGATGATGCAGATGAACTTTGGTTGTGCATTAAAAAAAAAAAAAAAAAAAACGTGCATGGAAACAAGTGAGAGGAGTGTGAGCTGCAGCTGACCGCACAGACGACTGATGGGATTATAGCTTAGCGTGTTAGTTTATGACCGACTAAAAACAGGTCATGGTTGGGGCCGTGCTTTGTGTACCTTTTTAGCACAGCTGTAGCAATCTAACAGCTTAGTTAGTTTAGTACCAGCCAAGGACATTTGTTCAACTCAAGGTGGTTTCCGTGTGTAACCGCTGTCCTTCGGGGACAATAATGGTGAACTGAACATGTCGGTAACGGCATCAGAAAGCAGGACAGGATGACCGATCTGGGATCGCCCTTAACTTCACAGTTAGGTGTCGAAAAAAACAATTAAAAATAATCTGATTATCAGTTGATTTCATTGGACGCTACAGAGAACAACACTTAAAATAAACTACATTGAAAAACACGAATAACCTTGGAGTGGATTTTGTTACAAGAGGTTTAAAGCTTCAAGTTTTTTCTTTATTAATATTCAGTTTCTCATTTGACTACTTTAAATTTAAATCAAGCCTGTTTACTGTTAGACCCACTTGCAAAAATAATTAAATTATCTGCTTGTTTAAATTCTTGTAGTCGTGATTCCAGTACAACAGAAGTAAAATACATCTGATTTAGTGTAGAAGGTGAGAATCTGCATGTGAAAGTGAACTGAATGTTACAAGAAGAAAATATGCTTAAAAAAAAAAAAACAGGATTTAGTTTTTATTTTGTGCTGGTTTGACAAAATTTGTGCAACTCAACCTGTGAACTAAGAGGGCTGTGAAAATGCTAAAGTATCTGTGTGTGCGCTTTTTATCTGTACAGCGACATCTTGCATTTATGTTGTTTATGACTATAGATGAGCTGGATTCAGGTCTGGTTACCCTCCGCTGTTCACATTAGATCCATATTTCTCTCCTCTTCACAACTACTGGAGCTCCTTCATCCTGTTGAGAGCAGAGCCAGCCTTGAACCACTCGATTTGTGTCTCATTAAAGGTGTGGTTCAGAGAGATGTACTCCTCGCTTCCATCGCAGTGCTTGATCACGGCTGTCAGCGGCTGGAGGAGGGGCGCCACAGGATCATGCATCAACAAGAAATGTAGGCTGCTCTTTATGTGAATGTGTCACTAGTGCAGAACGCTGCTCACCTTGCCAGGAGCGAAGGACTTGAGGCCGATGATTGAAATCTTATCATCTGGGCGGATTTTATCGTAGTCGCTAGGGTCAGCGAAAGTCAGAGGCAGCAGACCTTGCTTCTTCAGATTGGTCTCTGTGAAAAAAGATGCCAAAGTAAATGGAAACAACTAGAAACAGACTGATATTTCCAGCAGATAACCAAAGAAGAAGGCTTTGCTTTATGGAGTAACAGAGGTGAGAAAATGTGTGATTTTCAATGTGTGAACCTTGTAGCGGACAAACAGGATAACAGAAAAAACCTTGTTAAAAATGATGATCTAACTATGGAAGCGGGGCGCTGGCCGGCTCATTTAGTAGAGCAGGTGCTCCATGTACCGAGGTTGTATCCCTCAACACGATTGTCCTGGGTTCAATTCCTGTCTTCCCCTTCTTTCTCCACCCTCTTTCATGTCAACTTACTGTTCAAAAGCCACCAGTGCCAAAAATATATGTAACTACAGAAGAAGGTGGTCTGGTCAAACATAATTTTGGCTTGTATGCAAAGCCGTGATTGGTTTTCTAACTGTGTCAGAAAACCACACTGCTCATTATCTCCATTATGAAACATGGTGATGGCAGCACCAAGCGGTGGGGATACAGGCACGCTGGAGTTGATGCCGAGATGGATTGAGCTTAATTATGGGCAATCTCTCCAGAAAATATCTAGAGTTTTGGGCTGAGGTTAAACCTAAACATAAAGCCAGACCTTCAATGGAATGGTTTGGATCCTAGATTATCATACAGGTCCTTCTCAAAATATTAGCATATTGTGATAAAGTTCATTATTTTCCATAATGTCATGATGAAAATGTAACATTCATATATTTTAGATTCATTGCACACTAACTGAAATATTTCAGGTCTTTTATTGTCTTAATACAGATGATTTTGGCATACAGCTCATGAAAACCCAAAATTCCTATCTCACAAAATTAGCATATCATTAAAAGGGTATCTAAACGAGCTATGAACCTAATCATCTGAATCAACGAGTTAACTCTAAACACCTGCAAAAGATTCCTGAGGCCTTTAAAACTCCCAGCCTGGTTCATCACTCAAAACCCCAATCATGGGTAAGACTGCCGACCTGACTGCTGTCCAGAAGGCCACTATTGACACCCTCAAGCAAGAGGGTAAGACACAGAAAGACATTTCTGAACAAATAGGCTGTTCCCAGAGTGCTGTATCAAGGCACCTCAGTGGGAAGTCTGTGGGAAGGAAAAAGTGTGGCAGAAAACGCTGCACAACGAGAAGAGGTGACCGGACCCTGAGGAAGATTGTGGAGAAGGGCCGATTCCAGACCTTGGGGGACCTGAGGAAGCAGTGGACTGAGTCTGGAGTAGAAACATCCAGAGCCACCGTGCACAGGCGTGTGCAGGAAATGGGCTACAGGTGCCGCATTCCCCAGACTTGGGCTACAGAGAAGCAGCACTGGACTGTTGCTCAGTGGTCCAAAGTACTTTTTTCGGATGAAAGCAAATTCTGCATGTCATTCGGAAATCGAGGTGCCAGAGTCTGGAGGAAGACTGGGGAGAAGGAAATGCCAAAATGCCAGAAGTCCAGTGTCAAGTACCCACAGTCAGTGATGGTCTGGGGTGCCGTGTCAGCTGCTGGTGTTGGTCCACTGTGTTTTATCAAGGGCAGGGTCAATGCAGCTAGCTATCAGGAGATTTTGGAGCACTTCATGCTTCCATCTGCTGAAAAGCTTTATGGAGATGAAGATTTCATTTTTCAGCACGACCTGGCACCTGCTCACAGTGCCAAAACCACTGGTAAATGGTTTACTGACCATGGTATCACTGTGCTCAATTGGCCTGCCAACTCTCCTGACCTGAACCCCATAGAGAATCTGTGGGATATTGTGAAGAGAACGTTGAGAGACTCAAGACCCAACACTCTGGATGAGCTAAAGGCCGCTATCGAAGCATCCTGGGCCTCCATAAGACCTCAGCAGTGTCACAGGCTGATTGCCTCCATGCCACGCCGCATTGAAGCAGTCATTTCTGCAAAAGGATTCCCGACCAAGTATTGAGTGCATAACTGTACATGATTATTTGAAGGTTGACGTTTTTTGTATTAAAAACACTTTTCTTTTATTGGTCGGATGAAATATGCTAATTTTGTGAGATAGGAATTTTGGGTTTTTATGAGCTGTATGCCAAAATCATCCGTATTAAGACAATAAAAGACCTGAAATATTTCAGTTAGTGTGCAATGAATCTAAAATATATGAATGTTAAATTTTCATCATGACATTATGAAAAATAATGAACTTTATCACAATATGCTAATATTTTGAGAAGGACCTGTATGTTGATTAAAGTACCATTGATGGTACTTAGGCTCCCTCTGGTGGTACGCGGAAGACATTTTGGTATTTGTTTGGTAAGTCCGAACAGGTTAAATACTAATGCAATGTTTTTATTTACCTATGAAATTTAAAATTGGATCTGGGAATGACGTCGAACCCCAGTTAACCCCGTTTCTGTTCTAATAATGCAGTCGGAGCTTAGATCCGGCAATGACTTCATACCATACTAGTTAAGCACATTCTAGCTACAAGTCGGAAAACCGGCAGGGTTTCCTATTATTTTCCATCTCTCATTCTTTTTGATGTGTTCAAACACTAAAAGGAAGATGTTCAATAATAGATGCAATACAGTAATGTGTGTACCAAAAGCTTATTGAGACAAACCATCAGAAAATGTGGATAAATTGCTGCAGTTTATATCTGCAGCTATGTTTTACATTCAAGGCAGTTTTAGTGAAGCCTGAGCTCAGGGCTGCTTCACAACCGACATCAGGTGATGTTCTGACTGTAATCCTGACAGGGAATGCAGAAAACTTGACTTCCAGGTACAAACAGAATGCACCATAACATGACGTTTCTCTGTATTTTGTACTTTTAAACACTCTCCTAACATGTCACTAAGGAAGGGTGTATTCAACAGTTTGTGAATGCGATGTTTCAAATAAACAGTTTTTAACCACAATTACCGTCAGGTTTTATACATGCAAGGCATACTGGATTGGAGGAACCCACACAGAATAGTCTCTCCTATGGAGCTTCCTCCTAATTTTTCCAACAAGAAATTTTCAAGTTTCAATTTCTGGGTAAAAATAAAAAATAAAAATCAAACCGCATTATTCAATCCATCAGACATTTTTGTTAGTTTTGTTTTAATGACAAAACACAATAAATTTAAAATGTCTGTTGTGATGGTGGTGCTTTGAAAACTTTGTATTCATTAAGGCGAGACTTGCTATGAAAGGTTTTAGAAGCAACAATAAAAGCATATTCATGCGTTAGAATGGCATAGTCAAAGTCCAGTACTGAGTTGGTCCATAACCTAAAATCTCAATAAAATAGTTAGAAAAATGATGATAAAGTTTGTGGTTATCAGGTATGGGGTGTATATATATTTTTCCAAGACTCTGCACATAGGAATAAAACAAGTGACTACATTAGATAAGATAATCTAATTTAAGAGGTAGCTTATGTTCTCCTGTTTTACCCATATCTGCTCTAATATGAGTTCAGTCCCCTTGACAAGAGTTAAACGTTTCTTGTGCTGACTAATGTCTCTAAAATACAGGTGATAATAACATCTTCCATCTGCTGCCTGCTGAGAAACTGACCGTGGATTCTGGCAAAGTTCTTGACGATGATGGCGCGTCCCCCTAGATGTCGTGGCTCCAGGGCAGCATGCTCCCGGCTGGATCCCTCCCCATAGTTCTCATCTCCAACCACCACCCAGTTCACTCCATTGGCCTGGATGTTGAAGTGATCAGGAAAGACTTACTCTCCACCCAACCCCATGAGAACTAATAACAATTTTTGAAAACAAACTGATTATAACCAGGCATAAAATTAATACCAGGTGACTCTACAATCTCACCTTGTAGAAGCGGGCCACATCTGGCACGCCTCCGTACTCTCCAATCAGCTGGTTTTTCACCTTGTTGACGGCGTCGTTCTCGATGTTTACGGCACCAATCAGCAGGTTGTTGGAGATGTTGTCCAGGTGCCCACGGAACTTCAGCCAGGGCCCGGCGGCGCTGATGTGGTCGGTAGTGCATTTTCCCTTCACCTATTAGCAGAAGGAAGCAGGAGGATGAGCAGGCTGTGAGGAACGGAGGATGAGGGGACAGTGAGGAATGCAACAGGCCATCTCAAGAACCAGTGCCCATCTTGTCCCTTTTGGGCTGCTGTTGTGTAGAGAAACCCTCAAAGTCTAGACTTGCTATGAGTGAAGAGCTTCAAAAAGCTACCACCGCCTATGGTTCTGGTTTAAGCAAATGGATGTTTACCTCAGTGACAACTAGGTGGGAGCTAAAAAGGTTGGGGCTGACAGGGCTGTACAAATTTTCTAACAGGAATCTTTTTATGGCATCTAACTACAAGGACCAATGCCGTGGTTCCTGTAACGTAATTCATTACTATAACCAACAGCTGCTGAGATAAATCAGGGCATTCGGCATGCTGGTCAGAGGTTTACATACACTCATCAGGAAGAACGTATACTGTATATCCACAACCACTATTATGCCTGAACATGTTCAGCTCAACATGTTTCAGAACTTTCAACTGAACGATGCTGTATTTAAGCTGTGAACGGCAGGAGAACACTACTCATCTCAACATCACTTAATGGCAGGGAGGGGGTTGGTTTTTGAAATGCCCCCACATCATGATGCTGCCACTACCGTGACTAACAGTTTGTACAGTGTTCTTAGGTGTGAAACCCTCAGACTGACTCAGCCAAATTCTCCTCCACTCATTGTGGCCAAATAGCCCAATCTTTGCCTTGTCTGACCTTCAAACCCTCCTCCACAAGGCATTTGGATTGCCCATGTGGGCAGCTCCACATTTCAGTCCAGCTCAAAGGTTCTTTCTTTGTAACCACACTCCAATTTCACGTTGATCTTAAGCTCAATTCACTATAGATAGGGACACGGGTGTTCCAGAGTATTCTAGCTGCTTTCTCGGTTATTCTTTAACACCAACCATCTTCCTTAGATCTGAAACCAAGGAGCTTGTTGATGTGTGTATGGGTTCATAGTGTACATCTATATTTAAAATTGTTTGTACAAGTTTAAGGCTGTGAATTAGAGAAAACTCAACAAAAAGTATAAATTTGTATTTGTTGTGTAATCTGTCCACCCTGAAAAACAGAGCTGTTCAAATATATAATTCAATGGAAATTTAGACAATTTGCCTTAAAACTGCCACAGTGTTTACTCTTCATTAGACACAAGTTCAAGCACAAACATTGGCAACAAGAATCATTAGTTTCACTCCCACCTAAAACATGAACAGCAGCAGGTGCCTGCTCTAGGTAGAGAGCCGATCTCATGCTCAAAACTGAATTCATGTAACAAGGTTAACCAAAACAAGGCACATTCACTGCTCCTGTAACAGCCAATGCACTTCTATGGCACAACTGTGAAAAATTGTTTTCTGGCTTACCTTGATGAGGACCCTCATGTTCTCCAGATCTTTCCCATTCCACTTGTCAAAAGGCGTCAACAGCTCCAGACGGTTACTGGAGGGGTTCACATCTACCTGTACAGCATCAAAACAGAGGAAAAGCTATTCTTTCACCTGTACGTCCAAAAGATCATTAGGTTCACAACCTCCGGATTACCCTGGTTTTTATCAGCACACCAAATGTCTTGTTTTCTTGTTCAGCTTTCTGACCAGTGGAGCACTGATACGGTATCTGAAAACAAACCTCACCTTGACCGAGCCGCTCTCTGCAGGGGGGTGCTGGTAGGTGTCCTGGCCCGGGTCAAAGTCTCTGGATGGGAGCTCATCACCGCTGGGAGGTTGCAGCTTAAATTTCTCTCCACTGGGTGCAGTCAGATAGTCTGTCTCTGGGTTGAAGCTGAGGGTCCCGGCCAGAGCCAGAGCAGTGACGATCTATGTTGAATTCCATAGTAAAACACAATGAAACTCACATTAAGAGTACAATTTCTCCCTGTTATATAAAATTCAAGGACTCCAAAGTTGCACATTGTGGCCTGTGTAGCTTTCTGTTGTTTCTTTTTTGTGTTCAGCAGGATCCCTCATACCTCAGGAGAGGTTACAAAAGCATGAGTAGCTGGGTTAGCATCATTCCTGGCAGTGAAGTTCCTGTTGAAAGATGTCACTATGGTGTTCTTCTCTCCTTTCTTAACATCTCTCCTGTAAAAATGATTTAAAAAAAAAAACATAAGTGTTAGACCGATTGCATTTAAACTGCCAAAAACAATAAAACAACCTACTGACTTTTCATTTTAATATAAAAAATGCATCAAGAAGTTACATTATGTTTATTAAAGATAAGAAACACTTTGTTATAAATGTCCTGTAGCACTTATCAATAGTTATTCATAGCCAAGCCAAACCTATTTAGCACTACAAATGTTTATGTCTGTCATTTTGGCATTTGAATTTTGGTTAAACTTTGGCTGCCTGAAACTATAAATAAAAATAAAAGATGTAACAATTTACCCAGGGACTACAAAACATATTCATACCAGTTAGAAGCATAGTTCAAAAAGTTCTCTCATTTGTTTTTTATTTTAATTTTTTTTAATTACATATTGCACAGCAGCACATCAGCAGGAAAAGGATTGTTTTCTAAACTTAAAAAAAAATAGTTTTTTCACAGGACAACTGTAATTATACTGAGATAAACGGCACCCAAGTGGACTCAGTTACTAATCAAGTGACTTCTGAAGGCAAATGGTTGCAGTGGACTTTATTCAGGGGTAGATGAGTCAAAGACGATGGATCCAAATGTACAGAGTTTTCAGAAAGTTATTTGTAGGGAAAATAAATGCATCATTACTTCCATGTCACAACTGAGCAGAACTTTGTGTTGGTCGATCACATAAAATCCTAATAAAATACATTAAACCTTGCGGTTGTGGTATGACAAAAATTATAAGAAAGTTTTGGGATTCAAAGTTTACATCAGTGGTGCTCTTCTGAAATGACAGGAAAAAGACAAATTTTTAACAAATTCTAAAAAAGGGGGAATGCATTTGTACTTGGCCCACTTTACTCTGATGCCCCTGGTTAACCTCCCTTCAGAGGTCACCATAAGAATAAATAAATCTATCTCTGTGTGCAAGGCGCTTTAGTAATTTAATTGTTGCATAAATTTGCTACTGGCTTCCATTAAAACCATAATCCGAACTGGAGTTACCGAACTAACATGAATCAACTTTTCTGAAAATAAATCTGCTCCCACAAGGATGACATGTACCTGTCCCACTGGCCGATGCAGGGACCACAAGCGTTAGCGAGAACGACTCCTCCAACATCACTCAGAATCTTGGCCTGAGACATGGATAACATCAACTTCAGAAGATAAGCACTATAATGTCCATCGTCTCATAAAAAGACAATGCTATGGTTTCTGGTTAAGCTGAACGTCTATCTTTGTCGGTGTGTCGGTGTGTGACTCACATATCCATCTCTTTCGATGGTGGCTCGGATTTGTTCTGAGCCTGGCGTAACCGTGAACTGGGCCTTGCACTTCATTCCTTTATCCAGAGCCTGCTTGGCCAGAGAGGCTGATCTGCCCATGTCTTCGTAGCTTGAGTTGGTGCAGCTGCCGATCAGACCTGTTTGTGGGTTTGTCAGAAAGAAACCAACACTTACAAACTTATAATCAGGAGAGTATCTACAAACAGTGCCAATTTAATTCTGTGCTTTAAATAATATCTTAAAGATTCTTGCATTCAAGGTGACTTTAGAATCCCGGCATTACAGCTGAGCTGAAATGTGATCTCATCACATCTGGTCAATAACACAGCGAGAAGGAACAAAGACTCAAGTGTCAAATTTCACTGAACAAAGCATTAACGATGAGTGTAAAGTAATACGGCGGTGCCACAAATACCCACCAACTTTAACCTCCAGGGGCCAGCCACTCTTCTTAGCTATGGCCCCGATCTCAGACACTGGGTGGGCTAAGTCAGGGGTGAACGGCCCGTTGATGTGAGGTTTCAGCTGGAAGGGAAACACAGAAGAAAAGTGATTCACAAATGAGACCTTTTAAGATAAGTTTTTTTATATGCATTAGTTTTCTTTTTTCATTGAGCAAAGAAAGCTCTTTAAGTCACCTCACTGAGGTTGATCTCGATGACTTGGTCATATTCACAGCCCTTATCAGGTACCAGGTCTTCTTTGAACTCATCAGCAACCGAGACGATTTCTGTAGAATAGAAAAAATGGAGGTAAGACAGCACACAAAGTCTGAAGGAACAGAGACAACAGTGAGACACCGACCTCCGCGGCCAGTTTTCTCCAGGTATGTCTTCATGCGGTGATTGTAGGGGAAAACTGATGTAGTGGCTCCAATTTCAGCACCCATGTTGCAGATAGTGGCCATTCCTGCAATGTATTATTTGACATGTTTTATTACAAACACACTGACAAATTGTCTAGTGAGTGATTCTGACAATTTCTAGCTGGGTAGTCTGGTTAGAAACTCAAAGCCCTTTTCTAATCGGAGACACACCATATCTAAGCGATACCGGGTCACACAGACAACACCACCATTCCGTGTGGACAAAGTAACTGAGGGAAGATGACGCGAAGTTAGCTGCTTTTGGAATCATTGATGTGGTGAAAATGAAGTCAGACGAAACATAACGATGTAAAAAGCAATTTAAAAAGGAAACTGTCCTGTTTGTGACGTTTAGAGATATGCCTGTGGGTCATTCAGACTGTGAGAGAGAGCGGGACTTTCAGCAAAAAACATGAAGGATAAACATAGTACAACAAAGGTGCTCCGTTTGATACTTTTGAGCTTTCAACCTCCATCCGTCATGGGAATGTTGGCAACCATTTACATATCTCAGAGTTGAGGTAAGGATCTTAATCCCCAAGCCACTCACAGATGTTTTAGAAATTCTAACCTAGCCAACTGTGTTAGTTGCAATAATAACAAAATGCCAGAATGTTTTTTAAATTAATTCTTTTATAGTTTTTACAACTAAATTGAACTCAATGTATCAACAAATTAAAGATTTACAAAAACCAAAAATTGCAAAACGCTCACAAAAATCTGGTTGGTGCATCTCTATCATGTAAAATATAAAGTCTGTACCTGTTCTTCCATGTTGATCGTTGTATATAAAATAAAATCAACATGTCCAGCACAAATTTCACTACACCTCAATCTTACCAGTGCAGGAAATGGAGTCAACTCCAGGTCCGTGATATTCCACAATTGCCCCTGTGCCGCCTTTCACAGTCAGAATGCCGGCAACCTTTAGGATGACATCCTTTGGGGAGGTCCAACCAGCCAGCGTTCCAGTCAGTCTCACTCCAATGACCTAAGGGAAAACGACACAGGCTGGAAAACACTTGTAAAACAAGCACATTTGTGGAGAGACATGGCTAAAGACAAAGTAAAAGTTAAATGAGATCTAGACGAATTAACAACAATGAGAGGAATACACACCTTGGGGCACTTGAGCTCCCATGGGATTCCAGCCATGACATCTACGGCATCAGCTCCACCCACTCCGATACAAATGCCGCCGAGGCCACCGCCGTTGGGAGTGTGGGAGTCGGTACCAATGAGCATCACCCCTGGATAGGCGTAATTCTCCAGGATGATCTGTTTACGCAACGGGTTCATAATCACTGAACTGCATCCAATCTCACAGCAGAAATGTGGAGTATTTAATAAAAGTCATTTATTTATTAGACCTGCTAAAAATTTGTTTTAAAAAAAATAAGCTTATTTGGTGAGTCAGTGATTTCAACTGCCTGATTTAATTTCTTCACAGAAAGCTTGGATTACAAAGTTCGTTCTTTTTTTCCTTCAAGTCAAAAAAAGTGTTTTAAAAAAAAATAAAATCTAATTAACAAAACATAAAACCACTACAATTACATTACAAATACTGTACCTGATGGATGATCCCTGAGCCTGGTTTCCAGAAGCCAACCCCATATTTTGCTGCAGCAGTTGCAAGGAAGTTGTAGACTTCCTCATTTAGTTCCTGTTTTCAGGGAATACAAGGAAACAGAGTGAGGATGTTATGAGCTTTATGCACATTTTCCAAACATTACTTGATCTGATGTTTGTCATGGGGTTATATGCAACTTATGTGTATTTCTAATGTACCAAAACAACTGCTGAAGAAGTCAAAAAGTGTCAGTATGGTTCAGATAGGGAATCTTCCTTCAGTCTCTCCTTACCTTAGCCCTCTGCAGGTCCTGAGTTCCTCCCATCTGAGCCTCAATCAGGTGATCGCAGTGGATAGTGGAGGGAACCGCCATCTTGGGCAGGCCACTGCTAATGAACTGCAGCATGGCCATCTGGGCCGTGGCGTCCTGCATGGCCACGCGGTCTGGATGCAATCGCAGGTAAGTGCGTCCGCGGTCAATCTCCTGCCCCACTGGATCATCCAGGTGGCCATACACAATCTTCTCAGACAAAGTTAGAGGCCTGCTCAGCCTACAGTGAAGGATTGTACGAAAATATTTAAGACAAATTTCAATGTGTGCTTGGCGTTTGTTTTTTTTAAGCAAAAGGTCAACAAATCAGTCAAAATAAGCTCCAATTACAGTGCTCTGCAAAAGTATTCATACCACTTAAACATTTTCACCTTTAATCTGAGTTCAATCACAAACTTTGATGGATTTTATTGACCTCCATTTCAGCTGCAAGATTTTTGAGGATGTTAATGCCACATATTCTGGATAGGACCAAAGTCTGGACTTTAACTGGGCCATTTAAACACATGAATATGCTTTGATGTAGATTATTCAACTGCATCTCTGGCTGTTTGTTTAGGGCAGATGTCCTGCTGGAGAGGGGTGGTGGTGCCCATCTTCAACGGCAAGAGGCAGGGTATACACTCATACCTAGAGGACATTTTAGAGAGATCAATTAACCTAAACAGTCAAGTTTTTGGAACCCGGAGAGAACCAATGTATGCACAGGGAGAACATACAAACTCCATGCAGCCCCCAGGCCAGGATTTGAACCCAGGACCTTCTTTATTAAAAGGTAACAGTGCTACCACCTGCACCATCGTGCAGCACTATTTACTATTAATGTTTTATTACTTATTTAGATAGAAAATAGACTTTTAATTTGAAACTGTATTGTGATCATTTTTTAAAAACTTCATTAGAAAGTTAAAAAATATTGTGATTTTTTCATACATATTGCCCTGCTTCAAATTAAAAGGACACATAGTATGAATGCATGCCAGGAATTTCAAATTCTACTACTAAAATATTTTCAAAACAAAAATAATTTTAACTTCCACTCTATAATTTTGCTGTACTTTGTGTTGGGCTATAAAATACACAGAACAGTTCAAGGGGTATGAATACATCTGCAAGGCACTTTACACAAGCAATGACAGCTGCTGACCTCCTGCGTACGATGTTGATGTTCTCGTGCATCTTCTCATAACCAATGCTGGAACCTGGCTCAAAGCGGCTCATGGCCACCTTGGCCTTGGAGCTGAAGACAGCAGAGACATGAAACCGTTTTGCCCCAGTTCCGAGAGCTAGCTGGACCAGGAGAGGCAGCAGATTACAAAGGGCAACAAAACCATAAGAAAGACTTTATTGTAGCGTTTAGCAAAGTGTTGGTAAGAAAAGAATTTTTATTGTACAAGACAGGGAATAATCCACTTAAGCAAGTGATGATGGGTAAAGTACAGTCAGCTGCACAAGCAAAATGCTTCATCTAATCCAGTCAGATTGTCACAATAATATCATAGCTGTGGTTTAATGCTAGAATGGAACAGAGCAACGGAGTTACCTGAAATTTCAACATTTATTTGTTTATTTATTTAATAGGTAAAAGTGCATCATCATAAGCATCAAAACAAGCAATTACACTTTAGGACTACATACCCTACTCACAGTAAGTTAGGGATATGTGGCTATCGAGTGAAATTTATAGAAAATACGTAAAGAAAATTCACGCTAAAGTGATATATCATGAAAGTACAGTATTTAAGTAGAATACATACAATGATTTCGTCATCTGAAACAACTTATTGAAACAAAAAGAGAACAACAGTGGTGGGTATACCAAAAAAAAAGTCAGCGTCTCAGTAATGCATTGCAGCTTGACATCAACGTCTCATGCTGTTGGCTTATTGTCTGCTGAGGCATGGCATCCCACTCTTCCTGAAGGGCAGCTTTCAGGTCATTGAGGTTCTGAGGTACAGAATTACGAGCCTCTAGACAGCGACTCAGCTGATCCCGTAGGTTTTCTATGGGATTCAGTTCTGGAGAAAGAAGAGTCCATTCCATTCGAGGTACCCCAGCCTCCAACAGTCGTTCCCTAATGATGTGACCTCGATGAGCTTAGTTGTTCGTTTGTGCTCCATTTTTACCATTGATACTCAGCAGAAAGTCACTGCGCTAGAGAAAACGGGGTGAAGGTTCTTACAGCTCAGATTGCAGCAGATTGGCCTCACCCACTCACTGAACTATGGGTAATTTGATAACTCTGACTGGATTAAACATGTTCACAACCTAGTAGCCAAGTACTTTCAAAGAGTGCATCTGAAATACCGCACATCTTTGACCTGCACACATTCCCTCTACATAATAACAGTTATTTTAAGGGACGGTCATGTGCTGGCAAGGAATAGCGGACGGCAGAAGAAATACAGGAGTAAAAGTAAGAGCAGTGGGGATGCTGACCTCTGCAAAGTAACGATTCAATCTCGCCACATTGAGGCACACTGACAGTACTCAGTTCAGAAACTATCACAGGTCTTAAAGGAAACTGTAGGGTAGCACCACAACCAATAGGCTTTCATTAGACTAAGATACCACCGCTTATATGACTGGATCTGATGTGACTATAACTGGACTGTACTGGAACCAACTGGGTTGATTTGAATTTGATTTGAACAGAATCTGTTAAAAACAAACACAGACAAGAAAACAAAAGAAAGTAAAACAGAAAGAAAGAATAGGTTTGAACATTTTATTTACCTTTTATGATCTGCATTTTGAAAGATTTCTATTTAGAATTTTATAAGAGTTAAAATAAAAAATAAATCAAACTTGTCACTGATAAAAACAACAGTGGCTCTCAAAAGTGTATACGCCCCTATTCAAATGCAGACTATCCTTTGTGAGGTTAAAATAATGACTTAAGGTAAAGACAAAATTCATAAGAGGAAATAGTACGAAAAATTAAAAGCAGCAATGGATTTTATTGTGCAGCACTGGATGTGTAGCACTTTATCTGTGGAAATGCTAGATAAATTCAATTTTCTGACTTAAACTTAAGTCCCAGATGATTCATACTCTTGGCAGATTTAGGTTATACCCAGAAGTATGTATCTGATAGGAAATGAGACAGGCATCTATTAAAAAGACAACAATGTAAAAGGGGTATTAGTTTTGAAAAGTTAAATTGTTTTTATTTACGTTTTATAATAAAAATGTCATGTCAGATTATTTAGACCCTTCTCAACAATCAATGAAAAAAAAAAAACTGTTTTATAATGCTGGTCAGCTTTTTGCAAGTCTTTAAAGGTCGGAAGGCCTCCTTACCATCACCCTAATCTTAATTCAAGTCAGGAATTTTGGGCTTAATTGTATTTACTTATCCTGGCTGTACAAATGTGCACAACCTTGAACTAAAACTTTGAAGCACATTTTGATTTAATTTCAGCATTTAGCCTTCTTGAGTTCACACCTGCCACTCATCAATCTGATCAACCTAAAATAAAGTTCAGTTGACAAGGATTTGCACACAGAAGAGACCCTCCTATTTATACTCAGCTCACCTGTCACTGAGGGCGGCTGTGATTTAATCTGAGCAGCTCGCTTCGTTATTGGGCGTCTAGTGAAAATGGTTGACTTTGACTCTGGCTTGTTTGTAAAAACGTTTATTAGCTCTATCTACTTGGTATTGTCTTGTCTAGGTTGCAAATAAGAGTTTATGTACAGGCCGGTCTTGTGTACATTTACTGGCATTTGTGAGCTTTGAAGACAGGCTCAGAAGCCTCACTTTGGGAAGCTACTTGTTAAGTTTTGATCAGGGACTAAAAGCCTTTAATTGCCGTCCTTTTTGGTTGTTCATACTTTTGGAAATATTAGTTTTAGGTCAACTCAATTCAATTCAATTCAAAAATACTTTATTAATCCCAAAAGGAAATTAAATGTTGTTATAACTCATATTATGTAGGTTTCCTCAAAGAGCCGTTGTAGATGCTGATGGCTGTGAGCAGGAAGGATCTCCAGTAGTGCTCCGTCTTACAGCAGATCTGAAGAAGCCTCTGACTGAAGACACTCTGTTGTTGTAGGACAGTCTCATGAAGAGGATGCTCAAGGTTCTCCATAATGTTCTTCATTTTATGAAGAATCCTTCTTTGCACAATGATCTCCAGAGGTTCCAGAGGAGTCCCCAGAACAGAACCAGCCTTCTTTATCAGCTTGTTGAGCTTTTTTAAGTCCCTGGCTCTGATGCTGCTTCCCCAGCAGATGATGGTAGAAGAAATCACACTTTCCACAACACTTATAGAAGATATGCAGCATCTTGCTGCAAACACCAAAGGACCTAAGCTTCCTCAAGAAGTACAGTCTGCTCTGTCCCTTCTTGTAGATGGCTTCACAGTTGCATCTCCACTCTAGTCTGTTGTTCAGGTGAACACCGAGGTATTTATACTCCTCCATCACCTCCACTTCTTCTCCCATGATGGAAATAGTTTTTGACTTATTTCTGTTTCTCTTAAAATCTACAATCATCTCCTTTGTTTTAGTCACGTTCAAAATTAGATGATTGTTTCCACACCATGCCACAAAGCGGTCCACCACCTTCCTGTACTCAGCTTCTTGTCCATCTCTGATCCACCCCACAACTGCAGAATCATCCGAGTATTTCTGCAGATGACAGGAGTCTGTCTTGTACTGGAAGTCTGAGGTGTACAGAGTGAAAAGGAATGGTGAAAGTACCGTCCCCTGTGGTGCTCCTGTGCTGCTGACTACCTGGTTAGACTCACAACCCTTCAGTCTCACAAACTGTGGCCTGTTTGTCAGGTAGTCAATCATTGTCAACTTTGTTTGATTGGAGATGGTTCTTGATTCATCTGATGTTTTTTATTTATTAGAGATTATGTATGCAAACCTCAAAAGATGGTTTGTACGAGTTCTAGTATCCTTCTTTTGTTACTTTCCCTTTCCCCTGGCTGAGCTGGGTGGTAACAAGGAAAATATGGGACAAAGGATACAATACCAAAACTGAACATCTCTCCAAACTTGACTAAAAGACTAGACGGCCAGCAACAATGAAGGTACTGGATCCCCTTCCAATAAGCACTGGTTGTTATTTTACATGTGACAACCATCTTCCTGGATTCTCATTAAGTCTGGACTGAGGGCTGCGAGACAGAATATCCTTTCTTCCCAAAAAAAGCATCTAGGTCTGGATAAAATCTCCAAACACTTTGTAGGAGAATGTGCTATTGTCTGAAGGAAACAAATATTAACTTTTGCGTGGTATGTTTGGCACAAAATCAACAGAGATCTTTAAATCAAGGTAAATAAAACCAGTAATAGTACAAAATACCAGTCAGAGGGAAATTAAAGTTTTAGAATAACCTAGCCAGGGTCCAGATGTAACTCTGACAGATTTTCTGTGGGGATGCCTAAAGAGGAACTTTAGGCAGGAGGAATGAACAAATATTGTCGTAAAGTGGGATGCTGATGGGCTGCTACCAAACAAGACTAAATGCTGAAACGAAACGGTGTCAAAAGATTCTTCAATATAAAGCTTAGTTTACACATATGCAGCTAGATAACTGTAGATTTAATGTATTTTCCTCACAGATGTATTTGACTTCATTTTAATTGTAAAGGTTAAATACCAGATTATGGTAAAAACAAAAGTCTAATGGAAATATCATGGCGTCATTTCTGACGTCACAAAGTCCTTGCATTTTAACAGGGTGTGTACACCTTTTAGAGAAAGTATGTATAAATAAACATGTTTAATGCAAGGTCATCTGCTTCCTATATTTTGTTTCCTTTTTAACCACGTGACACAAACATTTATCTCTGACGTTTATATATAAGCTACTGTGATGCAGCAACGACGTAAACAGGTCCTGAATTTGAAAATACTATAATATCCATTAGTAAATTGTTATTGTGCTTATTATACACAATGTAACTGACCGTCGTTGAACCATATTTATGTGCAGCTTATCAGGCAGTCTGCTGTTCCTTACTAAGCTGTCAGGAGTTCAAGTACATTGTTGTAAAACACGTAACCTTGCGTTCACCTTGCGATTAGCGGCGGATTAAGACCCGTTATCAGACCCCGTTTGACTAATGCTGACTGCAGTCGATCATGTTAATGAGTGGCATGTTTGAAAGCAGCTCTGTATAAGTATAAAGCACATTTCCTTACCTGGAGTCTGGCTACTGTCATGCAGTAAGACGCCATTTTATTGTTTCTTCGCCACTGAGTGTCGCATTTTTATTACGTCGGCAGCCAAAGTCAAGAGAGAAAATAGTTAAAAATTCCATTTCACGTTTTAATTTCAACTAATTTGTGATGTTACATTTCTTCGTAGTCATGATTTGTTTGTTCATTTTCTTCCAACTGCATTTAACATTTATTTCTCCATTCAAAATCTTATGTGTAGGAAATACTTATAATACTTATTTATAAGTCACTTAAATGAAACAGGGATTTACAGTTGCAGTATATTTACTTTCAATGAGCATAATGTTTGGGGGGTTTTATTGAAAACATTTATTTCATTTAAAACATAAATTGTGTGCACAAATTATAGGTCCCCACTAATATTTGATTGAATGTATTATAGCAAGTTTAACCTCTACCACATGCTTTATGTAGCCATCAACAAACTTCCTACTTCTTTCTGGTTGGATATTTGACCCTTCTTATCAGAATCAGATGGGTTCATTTAAAGTGGTTGGTTTCCTGCCTCACCTTTTAGGCATAGTCTATAAATCTTCAGTAGGGCTGAGGTCGAAGCCATTCCTAAAGCTTACGATTAACCTACTTTATCCATTCTAAAACCAACTCTAATTCGCATGTGGGATTATTGTCCTGTTTGAACACCTAATTATGTCCAAATTTTAACCATCTAGTTGACTTTAGAAGTAGCCCGTCTTCATTATCCAACCTCTTTTGTGGAATGTACCATTTACAGGCAGTGAAACAGGACCTTAGCATGATGCTACTACCATCATTCTTGACAGTTGGCATAGGTTTGAAACCTTCACAGAGACTCCTCCAAATATACTTTTTGCCATTGTTGCCAAATAGCTCAATTTTTGTCTCCTCCTACAATTTTTCTTCAGAAAACTCTTGAATTGTCTATGTGGGTAGCTGCAAATGTCATTAGAGCTTGAAGGTTCCTATTTTGGAGTAGGGCTTTGTTTTTAGTCAGCAGCCTCTTTAGTCAGCTTTGTCTTTAGTCAGCAGTCTATGTTAATGTGAAACTCATTTCACTGTGGACATTGACACAGGCGTTTCGGCAACTTCTAATTGATGGTAGGCTTAAACCCTTGATCTTTTCTGAGTTGCTCTTGGCAAAGAAAAACTGTCAGCTGCAAATAAGCCCAATCAGTAACTTGAAGTTAACCTGTCACCACTTATTAAATTATTTGGGTGAATTTATGTATATATTTTAGCATTTATGTATAAATCTGACTGCATTTGGATTTTTTTAAAAATATTTCAATGTTTTGTACCCAATGTCTGTTTTTGAAAAATAATTTCGGTTGTATGTCATAAATTAGAAAAAAACTCCTTATTTTGTGTCCAAAATACAAAACATGATGCATTGTGAAGTTGCCCACAGTAATTAACAACTGCTTGCATCTGTGTGAGTCCCTTGGTATTTGTTTAAAAATGTCTATTACTTGTTAAATAATTTAAAATAAATACAAATGGAATTTGTTTAGGGGATATCTGACTCTTTAATCAATATATACAGTACAGACCAAAAGTTTGGACACACCTTCTCATTCAAAGAGTTTTCTTTATTTTCATGACTATGAATATTGTAGCTTCACACTGAAGGCATCAAAACTATGAATTAACACATATGGAATTATATACTGAACAAAAAAGTGTGAAACAACTGAAAATATGTCTTATATTCCAGGTTCTTCAAAGTAGCCACCTTTTGCTTTGATTACTGCTCCGCACACTCTTGGCATTCTGTTGATGAGCTTCAAGAGGTAGTCACCTGAAATGGTTTTCCAACAGTCTTGAAGGATTTCCTAGAGATGCTTAGCACTTGTTGGCCCTTTTGCCTTCACTCTGCGGTCCAGCTCACCCCAAACCATCTCGACTGGGTTCAGGTCCGGTGACTGTGGAGGCCAGGTCATCTGGCGCAGCACTCCATCACTCTCCTTCTTGGTCAAATAGCCCTTACACAGCCTGGAGGTGTGTTTGGGGTCATTGTCCTATTGAAAAATAAATGATGGTCCAACTAAACGCAAACCGGATGGAATAGCATGCCGCTGCAAGATGTTGTGGTAGCCATGCTGGTTCAGTATGCCTTCAATTTTGAATAAATCCCCAACAGTGTCACCAGCAAAGCACCCCCACACCATCACACCTCCTCCTCCATGCTTCACGGTGGGAACCAGGCATGTAGAGTCCATCCGTTCACCTCTTCTGCACCGCACAAAGACACGGTGGTTGGAACCAAAGATCTCAAACTTGGACTCATCAGACCAAAGCACCAATTTCCACTGGTCTAATGTCCATTCCTTGTGTTCTTTAGCCCAAACAAGTCTCTTCTGCTTGTTTCCTGTCCTCAGCAGTGGTTTCCTAGCAGCTATTTTACCATGAAGGCCTGATTCACACAGTCTCCTCTTAACAGTTGTTCTAGAGATGTGTCTGCTGCTAGAACTCTGTGTGACATTGACCTGTTCTCTAATCTGAGCTGCTGTTAACCTGCGATTTCTGAGGCTGGTGACTCGGATGAACTTATCGTCCGCAGCAGAGGTGACTCTTGGTCTTCCTTTCCTGGGGCGGTCCTCATGTGAGCCAGTTTCTTTGTAGCGCTTGATGGTTTTTGCGACGGCACTTGGGGACACTTTCAAAGTTTTCCCAATTATTCGGACTGACTGACCTTCATTTCTTAAAGTAATGATGGCCACTCGTTTTTCTTTACTTAGCTGCTTTTTTCTTGCCATAATACAAATTCTAACAGTCTATTCGGTAGGACTATCAGCTGTGTACTGTATCCACCTCCTGCACAACACAACTGATGGTCCCAACCCCATTTATTAGGCTCGAAATCCCACTTATTAAACCTGACAGGGCACACCTGTGAAATGAAAACCAATTCAGGTGACTACCTCTTGAAGCTCATCAACAGAATACCAAGAGTGTGCGGAGCAGTAATCAAAGCAAAAGGTGGCTACTTTGAAGAACCTAGAATATAAGACATATTTTCAGTTGTTTCACACTTTTTTGTTCAGTATATAATTCCACATGTGTTAATTCATGGTTTTGATGCCTTCAGTGTGAAGCTACAATATTCATAGTCATGAAAATAAAGAAAACTCTTTGAATGAGAAGGTGTGTCCAAACTTTTGGTCTGTACTGTATATATATATATATTTTGATTGGTTATGTGTTTTATTATACTGGTGAATAAAAAATTTACAAGGCTGTGTTTCCTAATCCCCTCTGACACATGCAACTCTGTTCATGTAACGCTGTGGCTAAATTGAGTAAAGTCCTGCTTGTTTCCCTGTGCACTCTTTTTCTTGCAGCATAGCAGGGTAAAAACATAGTTAGGAATAATAGTTAGTTGTATTGAATAATAATTACAAAACAGGATCAGTGCTGGAAACAGTGAATCTGTTTCAAGATGCAGTGCTTGGAATAGTTTTCAAAAATGTAAATTCCTCACGTTTATTAAGTTACAACAACAAAATTCTATGTATTTTATCAGGATTTAATCATTGAAAATAATGGTGAGAGACCATAATCAAAGCACATGTATTATCTGTGCACTCCATCAGTCTGACTTTCATGGAAGACTTTCAAAAAGAAAATAAAGTCACAAAAAGGCCTGTTTTGCAGTTTGGGGATATGAGACATCCCACATGTAAAACACTATATGAGGCAGAAAACTGACACTGCACATCATCATGAGCACAGTATCCCCACCAGGACAGATGGGGGGGGGACCTAATTCCAACTGAGAATCAGTTTCAAGGCTTAAAAGTTCATGTTTACAGATGCTCTCCACCCCATGTGGCTGATCTTGAGCTATTTTGCAGTGAATAATGGGGAGACAATCCAGGCTGCAAATGTGCAAAGGATAATAGAGGAAAACCCCAAACGACTTACATATTGGCTTTATAAAGAAATAATTCAAGGGGCTAAATACAAACTCACACCAGATTTTTATTTGTAAAATAATAATACAAATCATTGGAAAATCATCTTAAATTGTTTCTGCTCAGGAAGAAACGAATAGTTTCCTCTTTCACCTTGTTTTCTGTAAGACAAATAAATATGATTAGAAAGACAATATTGGCTTCTTTCATCATTCACTTTGGCATATTAATAATCAAAATCTAAAAATGAAATTAACAGTTTCACAATCATTCACTACTTAAGACAAAATGTAGAAAGGTTCAAGGAGTATGAATACTTTTGCATGGAAATCCGGCTGTCAGATTCCTTTGAATAATACAAAATGTTTTATAAGCATGCCATATTTTGAAAAAGTTTGCATTTTTTTCTTTTTTTATGTACACCAGTTTATTGTCATTCATGTTTGAAATGCTATTGAGTTTTAATACTGTTTTGTTAAGCACATGGCTGGGGCATTTGGGTTGTATTATTTAAAGAAGGGTTTATATAAAGTCAAACTGATTTTGGACTACAAGAAATTATATAAATGCTCAGGAGTGGTTACTGAAATCTTTAGGAACATCATATCCCATAAGTCATTGCCAAATCAATTAATTTGCTTGAGCTGCTGCTGACCAATAAACTGCTGGTCCTCCTCTATGTCAGCCAATAAAAACTCTGTTGCTATCACTATTAGTATTTTTAGTAAACCCTTCAGAAAAGAAAAATGTCTCTCCGCCATATAAGCTAGTGCCTGCAGAGATGATATTATGTATTTAATGGCAAAAGTTAGCATTATCATTAACTGATTAACTTGAATACAAGTCCTTGAAAGAAAAAAAGAAGCATGTATCATTTATGATGAGAAAAAGTAGTCCCTGTCGTCACAGGGGTGTGGGCGACTTACAGTGTATAAATACGCCGGGTTGTCAAACAGTAAAGTTTCAGCGGATACATCCTGTGCAAAGTGTCACCGAGAGGCAAAGTACGTCAGGTAATTAGACCTGCGGTGGGAAAGCAGAGGAACACAGCATCATATGGGGAAAAGCTTGCAAACCCGTGAACTGACACCTCCGCCTTCAAATTTATTATAAAGGAATTAATATTGAGATAGGAGTACAAGTCAAGCTCGGACATCATCATTATCATTGGTAGGTGAGTACACGTCACCTGGTGCTTGAAGTGGAGACATTTCTCCTTAACGTCGTTATATGGAGCATCATGTTGGGATGTGCTGGTGTTTTTCCATAGCTCTGTCTGTAAAGAAAGGCTGTGCTCGGCTCGGACACAGAATTGAGCGTTTTTTGTTGTTTTTTTCCCCCTATTGTGTTCATATTTCTAGTCTCATATCCGCCAAACGCAGCCATTCATCAGTATATTTCACTGATGTTTCCTCGAGGATGTTTATGCTGAGACACGCTCTCTCATTGGTCAGTTGGATTCTTAATAGGCTGCTCAGCACTACATTAGCTTTAGAATTTAATTCCCAGTGGCATTTGTGAAAAAAGAGGAATCCTTCACTTGCACTGTCATCTAAGTAAGTGTACTCTCTGTTCCAGTGACTTTAGACTGGCATTAATCTCCCTTGATCTCAGTCTATGCAAACCTTTAAGATGTACTTCTCATCCATTCGTCTGTTTGCAAATTTGTCTATGCTTGGGCTTTATCATTTTATATGCAAATCAGGTACAAATTGGTGCAGAACTGATACACAACAAGATTTTCTACTGGGAGAAAACAGGACAAATTGCAATATTTTGAAGGGAAGTTTCTATTATGCAACTGCTGCCTTCCAGTATAGTACTTTTAAAAGGTTATTTTTGCTCTTAATATAATGTGCTGCAGACTGTGGGTTTTAACCTGACTTCTACTAGCAACCACTACCCATAATGAGTCCATGTAAACAAACAGAACACCTCTGATCCTGCTGAGGCTCTGACTTCCAACAACAGACCTTGCAATAATAAAACCAGCTTATTCTTATCTGTAAAAGAACAGCGGGGGTTGTAAGCTATTTTGGGTCAGATCTGCTCATATATTTCACATGAGGTGCCAAATGCATTGGAAAGGCAAGTCCTTTAAATTACACTAACTTATTTTAGTGAAGCATGTTGAAATGGGTTTGTCCCACAGATGCAGAAAGATGAGGACCCTATTTATAGCTCTTTCATACAACCCTGATCCCCATGTTTAACCTTCAAAGTCAGGTGAAAGGAGAGTTTACATTTCCTTCCCTGCTGCAGCCTTGTGGCCAGCCTGTTCAGCTTTATCTCTAAAAACATTTGAATTGTCTTTAATCTGATCCGCCTTTCTAATCTTAACGGCTAAATCCCCATCTGTCAGGGAGGTAAACGTGAGGAACTGCTGCATGTGTGCCTTTTTCCAGGTTTGGGAGGGAGGAGGAAGGGTGAAGGTGCATGCTGGGAAGTTGTGTTGAATCCACTAAATCTACTGCCATTTTCTGATTTCTAACCAATAGGTCCTGGTTTGGCTCTGCTTGGGGGCTTTTGCATGCAGGCCTTAACTTCAGTGTGCGTTCCGATGCTATTGGAGGCACTCTGGTGAAGCGTTAAGATGGAAGCACTTTATAGGATCCCATTCAAATTCGCAGGATTTATGAAGCTTGACAAAGCAGCATCTGTTACATCCCTCATCGTGTCTTATATTTGATGGACTAGAAATGTAAAATGGCCCATTTATAGTTGCTGATTCATGAAGACTGATGTTTGTCTCACAACCCTCAGGCACCAAATGAATTATTTATTGGCAAAACTGGAATCTGTATCAACATTGACATATTTAAGTTCCTCTCACCTTAGCGTTTATTGTGATGTCTTTTTAAACGTACGGTGCCAGTAGGAGGATCACACATTAATATGGCCGTTCATATCTGGAATGTACCATTCTTTTTTTATAGCGAAGGATTTCTAAAGCACGAGTTGATACGGCTTCAAATATTTACAAACACCTCACCCAGACTAATATTTTTTGTAATGTCTGCATGTTTTTTTTTCTCTGCAAGTTGCAGATTAACAAAATTCTTTGTGTTCCCATGAGCAAAGTCCTGGCTTGATTTTCACGTGATATTTAACCCTATATCTAATCACATTTTGTAGAGGTAATTTAAACTGGTCGGTTTCCTGCCATTGTCTAAAAATTTCCAGAAGCTTAACGTCGGCCGGGTTTACCCATCAAAACAAGTTTTGCTGTGTTTGGAATCATTGTCTTGTTGGAACACACACCTGTGTCCAAGCTTCAACAATCTGACCCAAAAGGAAAGTGAGTTAAAACTATCAGGAATAATCACAAGTCTGTCATACGCTGGAAGACGCTGGAACACCAGTGTCACTGTCAACGTGGACAATGCTGACTAAAAAGAAAGTGTTCAAAATCAAGACTCAAGCTTGACTGACATTTGCAGCTGCAACTTATTTTAAACCGAAGTCCTTCTATGAGAAAGGTCTTATGGTCAAAGGAGGCAATGATTAAGCTTTTTTTTTTCTACAATAGCAAGAACGTTTGGTAGAGTTAAGGTTAGGTTTTCAAAGCCTTTTCAAACTCTTCTGTCTTTGGATTTGTTTACTTTGTTTTTCATCTACTTCTTCTACTGCTCAGATGGGGTTGTTCTTGCATTACATCCTTTCTTCCTGCTTTTGGTATGCTGGCCTGGCATACATTCCCACTGCAAACAAACAGCCCCAGGGTTCAGATAAACCGTGCCACGACCGGCAGTTGTAACTGGGCCAGGGTACGCTTCTCTGGCTCGCATCAGGTTAGGTTTACACTGGCGTGATCCGCTCCAGAAACTGGACTCTGGCATGGTGCAAAGCGTTCCAAAGGTTTGGTGTGACAGCACTGTAAGTTCCAACCAGAATAAGAACAAGTTTAAAGGGTCAATTAAAAGCCAGAAATAATGTTTCATCCATGTTCATAATGACTGTATGTAAACTTCTCAACAGCAATGTATATCCCAATTAGAATAAAAACTACTCAAACTTGTCTTCATGTGTGTAGCATATAGGGGTATGATTGATTTTTTTTTTTCTCTGCAGAACATTAGAGTAACAGTTTTCTTCTGTTTTCACAGCTGGAATGTCTAGAGGACCTTATAACTGGCCGCAAACCACTGTCCCTGAGATGCCCTGGCTAATATGACGCTAAAAGATTCAACGACTTTTCAATAAGCCGGAGTTACAAACGTACATCTGTGCAGCCTCCCTTTCACCAATATCCTCTAACACTTTGTTCACACGACGGCTCTTACCTGATGCAGCTATGCATCTAGAGGTTAAGGTCGCCCTCAACTTTATCGTGTCCTACCTGTACAACAAGCTGCCTCGCCGTCGAGCTGATCTGTTTGGTGAGGAGCTGGAGAGGATACTGGTATCCCGTTTTGAGGGACACTGGTATCCTGAGGCCCCCCTCAGGGGATCTGCTTTCCGCTGCATCCACCTGGGGGTGCCGAGGGACCCTGTGGTGGAGCTGGCCGCCAAAAGAAGCGGGCTGGACACGGAGGAGGTGTGTGCCAATGTCCCTGCAGAGCTCAGCGTTTGGATTGACCCTTATGAGGTTTCCTACCAAATTGGAGAGAAGGGGGCAGTGAAGGTGCTTTACCTGGAGGACCCTCCAGGCCTCGGCTGTGACACCGAGAGGGCTGAGGCAGTGAACAGAGAAGGTAAAGGAGATTCGGAGGCTGAAGAGGTTAAGACCTTGGGATTTAATCCAGATGCTCAGGTCTTTGTACCAATTGGAAGTCAAGCATCTCCAGCACTCATGCCATCCCTCTCAAGCTCTCCCACACCTTTGTCATCTCAGCCTGGGCTCTTCAGCTACCCTAGATCCAGCACACCTACTGACCCGGGGGTCCATTCATCCAACACCTCCACCCCTTCTCCTCCCAGTGGCGGGTTACCTTACCTCCCCACTCAGCAGCCCCCTCCAGCTCTCCCTCTTGCCCGTCCACAACCCATCACCTTCACCACCGCAAGCTTCGCTGCCACCAAATTTGGCTCCATCAAAATGAAGAAATGTAGTGGTGCAGGGTCACCTGCCAGCTCCAGTGTCATTGTGCCACCTTCGCAGAGGATGCTCTCCTGCTCTCCTACCACTGTCTCAGCACCAGAGCTGCTAAAGCATAAGCCCCTGTCGCTCTCTTTGCACTCCCTAGGAGGTCCCATCCCAAGCCAGCTCTCCCCTAGCGCCAAAGAGTTCGTCTACCCAGTATCCCCAGGCTCCTTTTTCTTTGACGCGGACACCCAGCCCATGCAGCCTCAAGCCAGCCCTTTCCAACCCGCACACAACATCAGCTCCAATCCAACCTTCGATCCGTTCACCAACCCTTCTCCTCAAAGTGTGGGCGTCCTGAGCAGCAGCGGAGGAATGGCTTACGTAGAGAAACCTCCGTTTGACGGTTTAGGAAGCTACGGCCTGCAATATCCAAGCCAGTCTTTTCAACCTGTTGTGCTGGCCAACTAAGACTTTGTTTGAAAAAGGAACCTTTGGAGCCAAGATTGGGTGACTCTCCACATGTTTCCAGTTTTTCTAACAAAATATTATAATGCTAACACATGTCAAGAGTGTTTTGCTACAGAGATTAAAAAAAAAAAACCTGTCCACTGAACATTTTGTTTTATATCCCTAAACCCTCATGTTTTATCTTTTCTGGATTCATTTCTGTTATTCCCATTGCCATCTCCATTGATAGTTAGGGGGTACGTTTCTTTCTTTGTTCAGCTCTCGCAGTTCTTCTGTGATGTGAAACATTAATGTTCTACTCCTCCGACGGACCCGTCTCTAGAACTTCTCCATTTTGCACTGCACTGTCGTGCTGTGAAAAAAGGACTTTGCCAAGTCCTGCAGGGAACGACTGCTGTAGAAAACTCAGCACTTTGCTCCGCAATCTGCTCTGCCCTACTTGCCACAAATACACAGGACAAGGAGGGTGGAGTAGCTCTGCTGTCTGTGTGTAGACATGCTTCGTTTTGTTACGGTTCAATCGAGGGAGTGGTTGTCTCTGTTATCGTCGGATACATGTATATTGATAGCTCGCTATCAGCAGCTGGAATGTGTGTGAGCAAGAATGAATGATGGGCGAGCAGAGGGAAAGAGCGGCATTGGAGAAAGTATTGTATTTGTCGAGGGAAATTGCTGGAGGAAACCTTTTTGAATGTGAAAGACGAATGAATAAGAATTCCAACAATGTTGATACCTCTAATAAAAAACACAGGGAAATGTGCAGACACAAATGCACCATATGCATCGATGTACACGATATTCCAGTCAGCAGCGTCTGAAGGTGAATGGGCAGGGGGTTGGGGGGCAGGGGGGAGGCTGGGTGCAGCAGCTAAGCAGTAGGGATTGTGATAAATGGCTTAGCATGACTTTGACTATGAAGGAGAGGTTTTCCTCTGCATGGAGAAAGAGGGAGGGAGATGGGAGAGAAACTTCTAGATGAATGTGTTGCTTCTGCGTAGTAGCCAGGGCGTACTGGCTCAAAAAGCGCTACGTTGAAACCCAGAGCACGTTTCTGGTGAACTAAAACAATACACTATTCTCTTCTCTCCTCTTGAAATTCTCCTGCTGTCTCTGTTTCTCAAGCTGTTGCAAGGACAGGAAACACCACTGTACAGTCCGGTTTGCTCCGTCTCTTCTCAGCTGCAGTGAATTAGGGGGAGCCGGTTGCCGATGTGATCTGTGTGCACTGCTTTGTCGGAGAGGGGTGCCAGACATGTGACTCTCCTGGCATTCTATGTGCAAGGTTGTATGTTGTCATTAGTTACCACAGGGAAAGGTTAACCTCCACATGTCCAGTTGTTCAGCACTTTATCACTGGGTCTCCTAATGTCACCACAGCCATCAGCACTAAACCCATCTGTTACCGTTTGCTTGGTGGTTGCACATTTTTATTCAGATAACATGAAATGCATTGGAAGATTATTAGATTATTAGATTAGCCAATTTGCATTGCGTTGTGTTAGAAAAGTAAGGTGATCCCATCAGACCTTTTCCTTAATGTTTGAATATTTTCCAGAGGTGTTGCCATCTTTTTATTGTAATTTTGACTTAAGTTGGCATAAGGACCCAAAAATCGAAAGTTGGGTTTTTTTTTTTTCTTTTTTGCGAAGATTTAGGACTCTAATTATCTTCAAATGGTATCTGTTTATATATTATTTTCCTATTTTTCAAATGACCCTGTTGCATTTGTATTGGTTAGGGATTGTGACTGCAAGATTGAGTATATAAAGTTCTCATATTCAGATTCTTTAGTTTTGTACATCCTAAAAGTTTTCCTTTTTTTATTTTAAAAAACTTATGAATATATATGCAAACTGAGACAAAATAAAGATGTACAGAATAAAGTATTGAATGTGTATTGTACCTTGTACAGTATTTGTCTCGTATAAGGCGGGTATGTTTTCTCTTCTTGAGATTTGGTTTTAGGAAGTGAAAAATTACAGTGCAGAAAAAAGATTGCAGATATCACTTTCATATAATGCTACAATTTTAGCGCGTAAACCAAAAATCTTCACAGTTGAGCTTTCTTTTTGATTGCATTGTCCCTTCCCCACCCTCCTCTATCATGCATCCTCTGCCCATCATGTGACCACACCTTCTTTTACTGCCCTAACCTCGGGATGTGTTGTCCTTCCTTTCTGTATGCAGACAATGCCTTGGAGCAGAATTCATACTCTTGGAACTTTTTCACATTTGGTCACATTACAGCCACAACCTTCAATGTATTTTATTGGGGCTTTTTGTGATTAACCAACACAATATAGTACATTATTATGTGGTTATACAAACAATATTCTGAAAAATGAGGAGGCCTCTAGCAGGTATTCTTCCAGGATAGCTCCGCCCATTTTCCCATCAACTTTGACCATCTTCCTCGTCCCTGTGAAAGAAAAGTACCCCCACAGCATGATGCTGCCACCAGCATGTTTCAACACTGAGATGGTGTGTTCAGGGAGATGTGCATGTTCAGCTATTGGCACACATATTTCACATAAAGACCAAAAAGTTACATTTTAGTCTCAATAGCATGTTCTTCCTTATGCTCATAATGCCTAAGCTGTGCACCTCTGCAGCTCCTCCAGTTACTTTTATTTAGGGATGCTGAAGTACAGGGGGCTTAATAAAAAAAATGCAAGCCACATTTTTTGGATTTGGATCTTTAAAATGACAAAACTGAAAACCATCTATAATGTGTCAACATTTGTGTTGGTCTATCCTATTAAATCCTCCAAAATTACATTGATGTTTGTAGTTTTAATTAGACAAACGTTGAAAGGGTTATCAATTTTGCTGCAAGCTACTGTTATGTTATTTTTATCTAAATTCTATGCTTAGACATGACTTATTTTGCTAGCAAAATCCAGAAATTTCTAATCATTCTCTCCTCGGTCAGCCAGGACCTTTTCAGGTTCCTAAACTAAAGCCATATTCCCTGCTGTCTTTGCTTACACTGAAACTCGTCCTGCTGTCTGATGCCATAATTTGTACACTGCCCTTCAAGATTCAAGGGGTCTCTACCTCTCTGCACCCTAGAAAACAACCCCAGTAATTGCTTCCTGTAGAAAGCTGCAGCTGTGAAAGTTTTGGGAGGATGGAGGAAATAAAATGTAACGTGAATGTGGTCCAGTTTTAATTGTCTACCCTGGTTTAAGTAGTCTGCAGAAAAGAGGAACTTGTCGAGTCATGTCTGAAAAACAAATTAAATCTAGGTTTTCATTCACCTCTTATTTATGATGTGGAAATGATTGCATTGGATGGTGTTATAATGCAGACTGCTCTAAAAGCAGGGTTGATAGTTGATGAAGATGGGAAAGATTTTTTTTTAATATGATGTCCTCTGCTTGTACCAATGTGTGCAGTTTATTTTGCACCTGGGACTATTTATTTGTGATAAAAGAATCTTATTTTCTATGTACACTTTGACAAGTAAAGGTAAAATTGATTAAGAGTTTAAATTATATATAAATAAAGCTCTGTTTCCTCCCTGTATTTTATTATTTCTTTCCTATTTTGTATCTGATCTGTACACCCTGTAGATCTCCAATGAACCTTTCACTACTTAAATGCAATGACCTGTTTTCTGTGCCACCCCTTGGGAAATGGGGAGTTACTATAGCAGTTTCTTACTGTATCAGATTCTTTTTTTAAGTTTATAATAAAAAACAGACTGGCAAAAAAAAAAAAGAAGCATGGAAGCCAACGCCTCCCTGTCGTTCTTCCTGTTGAAAGCTGAACCTGTTTCTGAGCAAACGCTATCTAATCGCAGATTCCTGTTAAAACCTGGATGGTTGATTGAAGCATTAAAGTAATGAATCTTCTCATTGCAGTAAACATATTCAAGCCATGTTTTATCAATAATCCTAAGCAAAAATGGGATTCTTAGGTGGTGAGCAGCCAGATTGCTCACCACCCACATCAGCTGGACTGATTCCAGCAGATATTACTTTACATTTCATCAGCCAGCACTCTATCAGTCAGTGTGTCTGCTACAGGCATCTCTGCAAAGCCACCCAAAAGGCTGGCTTGTTTATCTGAGGAAAATATACAAAGTGGTGCAAACCAGTAGCATGCACTGGTATGACATTGACATGCAAGGCAAAGTTTTCTCTGTGTCATTGTCTGTCCTTTTTTTCCTTCCTTATCCATGTTGTTTTCCTCCAGTCCCTGTCCCAAACCCCAATCCTCTCTTTCAGGGCTCCACAGACACACACCCATCCCGCTTGTCTTTGAGGCTGTTGCTGTTACGCAACGCAGCTCCACGGTGTGTGCTGATGTGATCATTACGCAACATCTCCTACTCCTCTGGAATACTGATGAGCGGCAACGCTGAAACGAGGGAGGAGATGGACAGAAAAACAGCTGCCCGACAGATCAGAAGAAATCTCGTTTTGTTCATGTCTGTGGATGTACATATTCAGCATGACTGTTCTGCAGATGAGGGTTAAGTATAAAGCCTTCATGCTCCTACAAATGCAGTTTCTTTGTTATGAAGCGTTCCTTTGTCTTGAGGGTACCAGGGCCGACCCAAGGTTGAATGGAGCCCTGAGCAAGCTCACCCTGCTTTATTGTTTGCACACTATTCCACTGCAGACATGTTTTAAGACTATACTAAGCCAACAATGAATTACTTAAACTGATTATCAACCAATCAGTTAATTTGCTTCATTAATTACGGTTTAATTATCCCTGCTCTGGATAAAAGGTTTTAGAATTATGGTTGTTATTTTTCTTGCAGTCATGTCTTGTGTTCTGTGTTTCTATAAAAGCTCAGAAGAGTTGGGGAAAAAATAAGACCAAGGTTTTAATTGTTGAACTTCCAAGCATATATGGAAAGTTGTCCATTTTTATTGAGATTTGTTTGGAAAAAGTTACAGCATGCATGAGAGAATAAAACAAATGAAGGCTCTACTAACAGAGATGTCAAACTATGAATGTTTTACTATGTATGAGCAAAAATACCCCAGTTCTTATGTATTTATGAAAAATATATAACATAATAATAAAAGTACTTTATTAATCCCCACAGGGGAAATTCATGTGTAATAGAAATCACAAAATAATGCACACAAATATACACTGAAACAGTCACACAGTATGAGTCATACTGGGGATATTCATAAAGTGTAAATGGTCAACAGAAGGTGTTGTACAGTCTTATTCTTTGAGCTAATTGGTTTGATGTAAAACAGAAGAGCATCAAGTATTTATACTGCTGCTAAAAAATCAAACATTTAATTAGAACAGTTATTTTAGGTGTGTGTCTTTTAGGTTTTCAAGTACTTGTTGGGCTGAATATTATACATTTTTGCTGTTCTGTATTTTATAGACTTTACAAAGGACTTAACAGGGCAGTAGCCTGGGGTGCTGAAGTTTTGGAGTGCCAAAAAATGGATTATCTTAGCTGTGATATTTGACAGGAATTACCAAAGAAGTGCAAGGCATGAAGATCACTGTAAAGTTTTTTTATTTGTTAGGTTTTTTGTGCAGAAACCCAAAGCATATATACTTTCTTGTATGCATTGGTTTGAAGCATACAAAATTCAGTGCCCAAAGTGTGCTGCATTTCTGTCTTTTAATAAGTGTTTCCAGTAGGCAGTTATATGCAGCACTTTGTGTCAACTGCAGTTGTTTTAAAGTGATTTACAAGTTCGGTAAGGGTGGACGTTTTTGGGCCTTAAGGTTTTAGATGGTCTCTGGTTGAACCTACCTGACTCATAAACTCCTCATTGTCCCAGGAACCGGTTTTTAAAGAGAGAATGATCTTGTGGAACAATTCATTGCAAAAGAGCATTTAAATTTAGGCATTTCGAGATGCCAACCTGAGTAATTTCATCCAGTTTGTCTCACTTATGTATAAATCTGCGGAGATGTCAGATGATATGTGATATCTGTGTATCAAGTGCTGCACATGTACACTGCTGTGCTCCTTCTCTGGAGTGACAAGGCAGAGCTTGTGTGCTTCTGTGTGAAACACAATGAGTTTCCATCATTTGTGTCGAGAAGCTGGTCAATAGATTCAGTTTGTAAACGTCAAAACCCTACTTTTTTTTTAATGAACTCAACTACACTTAACAAGATTTCTGGCCTGGGTGCCCCTAGCAGTAGCTTAGTACACTTATACCTTGGGCCAGCTCTGGTGCAGCTGCTTGAAGACGCAGGTGAGGCCACAACCGGAGTCCGCATGTCATTAAATTCCACTTTATTTTATAAGCATATAACAAG
This sequence comes from Girardinichthys multiradiatus, assembly GCF_021462225.1. Classification (NCBI taxonomy): domain Eukaryota; kingdom Metazoa; phylum Chordata; class Actinopteri; order Cyprinodontiformes; family Goodeidae; genus Girardinichthys; species Girardinichthys multiradiatus. Next base: position 15,586,885 of record NC_061818.1, read on the forward strand.
GTAGTTACATAGTATTACAGCTGCATGTATCAGATAGTGGGATTACAAAAACATGTTCATATAAAAAGAGAAGAAAGCAAAACGCATTAAAACATTTCAATAAAGGTTTTTTTTTCAGGAGTACTGTGAGTACTGTGAAGAGTAAACAATTACAATATTGAACTGATGCAGATTGGCATTCCAACCTGCTTACAGGATATAACTCGGTACTGGTTGATTGAGAAAATATCTCTTATTGTCTATTCTCTTTTTCAAACATCTTGAATAAGTTTTACTTTAAAGCTCTTGATCACAAAAAAGGATTTGGTTAAAGGGGGGAAATCAATTTGTAACAATCATCAACTAAGTCCATGGTTGACTGCTGCCATTGTTCTTTCCAAAAAATAAAACAAGCTGCCATGACTAAGACAAACATCTGTAAGTTGTTAAATCTCATATAATTTCTTACATCATAAATCATTTTAAGGTGCTTTACATCAGAATGAAAAAGACTGCTACATGCTGTGTGTGGTACTTCCTGGAACAGTTTTATATTTTTGTTTTATACTACAAATGCCTTCATGGTATTAATCGTCACTCGTTTATGGGCCAAATATATTTTTATTCAGGTAAAAAAGTTTGCACTCCTCAGCTACAGTGCTGTCCAAATGGGATAAAGAAAAAAACAATGTACAACGACAAAAAATGTCCTTTATACTACACCATCAAAACATGATTACCTTTTATGAAAACACAAAAAGCACCTACTGATTCAGTGGATAACATAGACTTAATTCAATCTGTAGTGAATAGAAGTCAATCCTTTTAATAGTTAGAAAAAGATATCGCTTTCAGCTGATGCTTGCTGAGATAGATGGTCCTGTTGAGCCCATCATAAGCAGAGGACATAGTTTTTTGGGTTATGGTTTTTACAGAACCACTATCCTAGGCATCCAAAAACACATCCTATCTTTAGTGATGGTTTAACAGACATAAGTACACTTGGTGTGACATTTACAAGAGAAAATAAAAACGAGCCTCACTGGGTTTCATGCATTAGGATCCTTAAGGAATCAGGACCAAAAACTGGAAGCACAT